>NW_023331930.1:0-31322 GCF_011100685.1 Canis lupus familiaris | reverse complement strand
AGTTTCCACGTCTTCACCAGAGACTTTTGCCAAGGCCTCTGAGACGAAAAGTTAGACACAATGTCAGACCGTGGACGGGTATCCTCCAGGTGCAGTAGAGTAGGCAATCTGGGAACCTCCTTACTCAGAATACTGCTACACTTCACAACTGTCATAAGAATGCACGCTAGTTGAGACTGGCTTCTAGGCATGCTTCCCTGTGAGAGCTGAGGACAGGGCAGACCCTCCCGCATACCTGCCTGACTGTAGACGTACCTGCTAACCTCCTTATGTTAGTGGCTGGGATAGGTGTGGGAAAGCATGTGTAAGCATTGGGCCTGAACTCCCGTGTATCTGAGTTGAATACAGCGATTTCCAACATCCTTCTTCAATAGGAGTGTAGCTAGGTTCCAACTCCCATGTCCGAGTGGGTAGCAGACATCTGCCTCCCATGCATACACACTTCTGAGAGTTGAGCTTATGGCCTGTAACCCTACATCCTGCCTGCCGCTACCTTTCGCTTCCAAAAGGCCTAGGCTCGCTGCTTGACGCAAGTGTTGGGAGAGGTAACTGGAATCTCCCGGCACACAAGACGAGTGCCTCCAAGCTCAATCAAGCGATTTCCTAGTAATTCCTGGGGTAGACTGGTGCTACATACTAAGTTCCATACGTGAGTAGGTAGTTGAACGCCTTGTCCAAAATCATCTTACTTCTGAGAGTTGAGCTCACCCTCAGTCCCTCACAGTTCCACACTGCCTGCAGAGTGAGTTTCGCACGTCTTCACCAGAGACGTTTGCCAGAGGCTTCTGAGACGCAAGTTAACAATGCAGACCTGGAGGGTATCTCCAGGTGCAGTAGAGTGGTAATCTGGGAACCTCCTGTCTCAGAATACTGCTACCTTCACCCTGCCATAAGAATGCAGCTAGTTGACAGCTGGCTTCAAGGCATGCTTCCCTGTGAGAGCTAAGGACAGGGCACAACCCTCCCGCATCCTGCTTGACTGTAGAAGGAGCTGCTAACGTCCTCATGTTAGTGGCAGGGAAAGGTTGTGAGAAAAGCATGTGGAATCGTTGTGCCTGAACCCACGTGTATCTGAGTTGAATACAGCGATTTCCAAAGTCCTTCTTCATCAGAGTGTAGCTAGGTTCCCACTCGCATGTCCGAGTGGGTAGCAGACATCTGCCTCCCATGCATACCCACTTCTGAGAGTTGAGCTTATGGCCTGTAACCCTACCTCCTGCCTGCAGCTACCTTTCGCTTCCAAAAGGCCTAGGCTCGCTGCTTCACCGAAGTGTTGGGAGAGGTAACTGGAATCTGCCGGCACACAAGACTAGTGCCTCCAAGCTCAATCCAGCGATTTCCCAGTAATTCCTGGGGTAGACTGGTGCTACATACTAAGTTCCATATGTGAGAAGGTAGCTGAACGCCTTGTCCAAAATCATCTTACTGCTGAGAGTTGAGCTCACCCTCAGTCCCTCACAGTTCCACACTGCCTGCAGAGTGAGTTTCCCACGTCTTCACCAGAGACTTTTGCCAGAGGCCTCTGAGACGCAAGTTAACAATGCAGACCTGGACGGTATCTCCAGGTGCAGGAGAGTGGTAATCTGGGAACCTCCTTACTCAGAATACTGCTACCTTCACACTGTCATAAGAATGCAGCTAGTTGAGAGCTGGCTTCTAGGCATGCTTCCCTGTGAGAGCTGAGGACAGGGCAGAACCCTCCCGCATCCTGCCTGACTGTAGACGTACCTGCTAACCTCCTTATGTTAGTGGCTGGGATAGGTTGTGGGAAAAGCATGTGTAAGCATTGGGCCTGAACTCCCGTGTATCTGAGTTGAATACAGCGATTTCCAACATCCTTCTTCAATAGGAGTGTAGCTAGGTTCCAACTCCCATGTCCGAGTGGGTAGCAGACATCTGCCTCCCATGCATACACACTTCTGAGAGTTGAGCTCATGGCCTGTAACCCTACATCCTGCCTGCCGCTACCTTTCGCTTCCAAAAGGCCTAGGCTCGCTGCTTGACGCAAGTGTTGGGAGAGGTAACTGGAATCTCCCGGCACACAAGACGAGTGCCTCCAAGCTCAATCAAGCGATTTCCTAGTAATTCCTGGGGTAGACTGGTGCTACATACTAAGTTCCATACGTGAGTAGGTAGTTGAACGCCTTGTCCAAAAACATCTTACTTCTGAGAGTTGAGCTCACCCTCAGTCCCTCACAGTTCCACACTGCCTGCAGAGTGAGTTTCGCACGTCTTCACCAGAGACGTTTGCCAGAGGCTTCTGAGACGCAAGTTAACAATGCAGACCTGGAGGGTATCTCCAGGTGCAGTAGAGTGGTAATCTGGGAACCTCCTGTCTCAGAATACTGCTACCTTCACCCTGCCATAAGAATGCAGCTAGTTGACAGCTGGCTTCAAGGCATGCTTCCCTGTGAGAGCTAAGGACAGGGCACAACCCTCCCGCATCCTGCTTGACTGTAGAAGGAGCTGCTAACGTCCTCATGTTAGTGGCAGGGAAAGGTTGTGAGAAAAGCATGTGGAATCGTTGTGCCTGAACCCACGTGTATCTGAGTTGAATACAGCGATTTCCAAAGTCCTTCTTCATCAGAGTGTAGCTAGGTTCCCACTCGCATGTCCGAGTGGGTAGCAGACATCTGCCTCCCATGCATACCCACTTCTGAGAGTTGAGCTTATGGCCTGTAACCCTACCTCCTGCCTGCAGCTACCTTTCGCTTCCAAAAGGCCTAGGCTCGCTGCTTCACCGAAGTGTTGGGAGAGGTAACTGGAATCTCCCGGCACACAAGACTAGTGCCTCCAAGCTCAATCCAGCGATTTCCCAGTAATTCCTGGGGTAGACTGGTGCTACATACTAAGTTCCATATGTGAGAAGGTAGCTGAACGCCTTGTCCAAAATCATCTTACTGCTGAGAGTTGAGCTCACCCTCAGTCCCTCACAGTTCCACACTGCCTGCAGAGTGAGTTTCCCACGTCTTCACCAGAGACGTTTGCCAGAGGCTATGAGACGCAAGTTAACAATGCAGACCTGGACGGTATCTCCAGGTGCAGTAGAGTGGTAATCTGGGAACCTCCTTACTCAGAATACTGCTACCTTCACACTGTCATAAGAATGCAGCTAGTTGAGAGCTGGCTTCTAGGCATGCTTCCCTGTGAGAGCTGAGGACAGGGCAGAACCCTCCCGCATCCTGCCTGACTGTAGACGTACCTGCTAACCTCCTTATGTTAGTGGCTGGGATAGGTTGTGGGAAAAGCATGTGTAAGCATTGGGCCTGAACTCCCGTGTATCTGAGTTGAATACAGCGATTTCCAACATCCTTCTTCAATAGGAGTGTAGCTAGGTTCCAACTCCCATGTCCGAGTGGGTAGCAGACATCTGCCTCCCATGCATACACACTTCTGAGAGTTGAGCTCATGGCCTGTAACCCTACATCCTGCCTGCCGCTACCTTTCGCTTCCAAAAGGCCTAGGCTCGCTGCTTGACGCAAGTGTTGGGAGAGGTAACTGGAATCTCCCGGCACACAAGACGAGTGCCTCCAAGCTCAATCAAGCGATTTCCTAGTAATTCCTGGGGTAGACTGGTGCTACATACTAAGTTCCATACGTGAGTAGGTAGTTGAACGCCTTGTCCAAAAACATCTTACTTCTGAGAGTTGAGCTCACCCTCAGTCCCTCACAGTTCCACACTGCCTGCAGAGTGAGTTTCGCACGTCTTCACCAGAGACGTTTGCCAGAGGCTTCTGAGACGCAAGTTAACAATGCAGACCTGGAGGGTATCTCCAGGTGCAGTAGAGTGGTAATCTGGGAACCTCCTGTCTCAGAATACTGCTACCTTCACCCTGCCATAAGAATGCAGCTAGTTGACAGCTGGCTTCAAGGCATGCTTCCCTGTGAGAGCTAAGGACAGGGCACAACCCTCCCGCATCCTGCTTGACTGTAGAAGGAGCTGCTAACGTCCTCATGTTAGTGGCAGGGAAAGGTTGTGAGAAAAGCATGTGGAATCGTTGTGCCTGAACCCACGTGTATCTGAGTTGAATACAGCGATTTCCAAAGTCCTTCTTCATCAGAGTGTAGCTAGGTTCCCACTCGCATGTCCGAGTGGGTAGCAGACATCTGCCTCCCATGCATACCCACTTCTGAGAGTTGAGCTTATGGCCTGTAACCCTACCTCCTGCCTGCAGCTACCTTTCGCTTCCAAAAGGCCTAGGCTCGCTGCTTCACCGAAGTGTTGGGAGAGGTAACTGGAATCTCCCGGCACACAAGACTAGTGCCTCCAAGCTCAATCCAGCGATTTCCCAGTAATTCCTGGGGTAGACTGGTGCTACATACTAAGTTCCATATGTGAGAAGGTAGCTGAACGCCTTGTCCAAAATCATCTTACTTCTGAGAGTTGAGCTCACCCTCAGTCCCTCACAGTTCCACACTGCCTGCAGAGTGAGTTTCGCACGTCTTCACCAGAGACGTTTGCCAGAGGCTTCTGAGACGCAAGTTAACAATGCAGACCTGGAGGGTATCTCCAGGTGCAGTAGAGTGGTAATCTGGGAACCTCCTGTCTCAGAATACTGCTACCTTCACCCTGCCATAAGAATGCAGCTAGTTGACAGCTGGCTTCAAGGCATGCTTCCCTGTGAGAGCTAAGGACAGGGCACAACCCTCCCGCATCCTGCTTGACTGTAGAAGGAGCTGCTAACGTCCTCATGTTAGTGGCAGGGAAAGGTTGTGAGAAAAGCATGTGGAATCGTTGTGCCTGAACCCACGTGTATCTGAGTTGAATACAGCGATTTCCAAAGTCCTTCTTCATCAGAGTGTAGCTAGGTTCCCACTCGCATGTCCGAGTGGGTAGCAGACATCTGCCTCCCATGCATACCCACTTCTGAGAGTTGAGCTTATGGCCTGTAACCCTACCTCCTGCCTGCAGCTACCTTTCGCTTCCAAAAGGCCTAGGCTCGCTGCTTCACCGAAGTGTTGGGAGAGGTAACTGGAATCTCCCGGCACACAAGACTAGTGCCTCCAAGCTCAATCCAGCGATTTCCCAGTAATTCCTGGGGTAGACTGGTGCTACATACTAAGTTCCATATGTGAGAAGGTAGCTGAACGCCTTGTCCAAAATCATCTTACTGCTGAGAGTTGAGCTCACCCTCAGTCCCTCACAGTTCCACACTGCCTGCAGAGTGAGTTTCCCACGTCTTCACCAGAGACTTTTGACAGAGGCTCTGAGACGCAAGTTAACAATGCAGACCTGGACGGTATCTCCAGGTGCAGTAGAGTGGTAATCTGGGAACCTCCTTACTCAGAATACTGCTACCTTCACACTGTCATAAGAATGCAGCTAGTTGAGAGCTGGCTTCTAGGCATGCTTCCCTGTGAGAGCTGAGGACAGGGCAGAACCCTCCCGCATCCTGCCTGACTGTAGACGTACCTGCTAACCTCCTTATGTTAGTGGCTGGGATAGGTTGTGGGAAAAGCATGTGTAAGCATTGGGCCTGAACTCCCGTGTATCTGAGTTGAATACAGCGATTTCCAACATCCTTCTTCAATAGGAGTGTAGCTAGGTTCCAACTCCCATGTCCGAGGGGGTAGCAGACATCTGCCTCCCATGCATACACACTTCTGAGAGTTGAGCTTATGGCCTGTAACCCTACATCCTGCCTGCCGCTACCTTTCGCTTCCAAAAGGCCTAGGCTCGCTGCTTGACGCAAGTGTTGGGAGAGGTAACTGGAATCTCCCGGCACACAAGACGAGTGCCTCCAAGCTCAATCAAGCGATTTCCTAGTAATTCCTGGGGTAGACTGGTGCTACATACTAAGTTCCATACGTGAGTAGGTAGTTGAACGCCTTGTCCAAAAACATCTTACTTCTGAGAGTTGAGCTCACCCTCAGTCCCTCACAGTTCCACACTGCCTGCAGAGTGAGTTTCGCACGTCTTCACCAGAGACGTTTGCCAGAGGCTTCTGAGACGCAAGTTAACAATGCAGACCTGGAGGGTATCTCCAGGTGCAGTAGAGTGGTAATCTGGGAACCTCCTGTCTCAGAATACTGCTACCTTCACCCTGCCATAAGAATGCAGCTAGTTGACAGCTGGCTTCAAGGCATGCTTCCCTGTGAGAGCTAAGGACAGGGCACAACCCTCCCGCATCCTGCTTGACTGTAGAAGGAGCTGCTAACGTCCTCATGTTAGTGGCAGGGAAAGGTTGTGAGAAAAGCATGTGGAATCGTTGTGCCTGAACCCACGTGTATCTGAGTTGAATACAGCGATTTCCAAAGTCCTTCTTCATCAGAGTGTAGCTAGGTTCCCACTCGCATGTCCGAGTGGGTAGCAGACATCTGCCTCCCATGCATACCCACTTCTGAGAGTTGAGCTTATGGCCTGTAACCCTACCTCCTGCCTGCAGCTACCTTTCGCTTCCAAAAGGCCTAGGCTCGCTGCTTCACCGAAGTGTTGGGAGAGGTAACTGGAATCTCCCGGCACACAAGACTAGTGCCTCCAAGCTCAATCCAGCGATTTCCCAGTAATTCCTGGGGTAGACTGGTGCTACATACTAAGTTCCATATGTGAGAAGGTAGCTGAACGCCTTGTCCAAAATCATCTTACTGCTGAGAGTTGAGCTCACCCTCAGTCCCTCACAGTTCCACACTGCCTGCAGAGTGAGTTTCCCACGTCTTCACCAGAGACGTTTGCCAGAGGCTATGAGACGCAAGTTAACAATGCAGACCTGGACGGTATCTCCAGGTGCAGTAGAGTGGTAATCTGGGAACCTCCTTACTCAGAATACTGCTACCTTCACACTGTCATAAGAATGCAGCTAGTTGAGAGCTGGCTTCTAGGCATGCTTCCCTGTGAGAGCTGAGGACAGGGCAGAACCCTCCCGCATCCTGCCTGACTGTAGACGTACCTGCTAACCTCCTTATGTTAGTGGCTGGGATAGGTTGTGGGAAAAGCATGTGTAAGCATTGGGCCTGAACTCCCGTGTATCTGAGTTGAATACAGCGATTTCCAACATCCTTCTTCAATAGGAGTGTAGCTAGGTTCCAACTCCCATGTCCGAGTGGGTAGCAGACATCTGCCTCCCATGCATACACACTTCTGAGAGTTGAGCTCATGGCCTGTAACCCTACATCCTGCCTGCCGCTACCTTTCGCTTCCAAAAGGCCTAGGCTCGCTGCTTGACGCAAGTGTTGGGAGAGGTAACTGGAATCTCCCGGCACACAAGACGAGTGCCTCCAAGCTCAATCAAGCGATTTCCTAGTAATTCCTGGGGTAGACTGGTGCTACATACTAAGTTCCATACGTGAGTAGGTAGTTGAACGCCTTGTCCAAAAACATCTTACTTCTGAGAGTTGAGCTCACCCTCAGTCCCTCACAGTTCCACACTGCCTGCAGAGTGAGTTTCGCACGTCTTCACCAGAGACGTTTGCCAGAGGCTTCTGAGACGCAAGTTAACAATGCAGACCTGGAGGGTATCTCCAGGTGCAGTAGAGTGGTAATCTGGGAACCTCCTGTCTCAGAATACTGCTACCTTCACCCTGCCATAAGAATGCAGCTAGTTGACAGCTGGCTTCAAGGCATGCTTCCCTGTGAGAGCTAAGGACAGGGCACAACCCTCCCGCATCCTGCTTGACTGTAGAAGGAGCTGCTAACGTCCTCATGTTAGTGGCAGGGAAAGGTTGTGAGAAAAGCATGTGGAATCGTTGTGCCTGAACCCACGTGTATCTGAGTTGAATACAGCGATTTCCAAAGTCCTTCTTCATCAGAGTGTAGCTAGGTTCCCACTCGCATGTCCGAGTGGGTAGCAGACATCTGCCTCCCATGCATACCCACTTCTGAGAGTTGAGCTTATGGCCTGTAACCCTACCTCCTGCCTGCAGCTACCTTTCGCTTCCAAAAGGCCTAGGCTCGCTGCTTCACCGAAGTGTTGGGAGAGGTAACTGGAATCTCCCGGCACACAAGACTAGTGCCTCCAAGCTCAATCCAGCGATTTCCCAGTAATTCCTGGGGTAGACTGGTGCTACATACTAAGTTCCATATGTGAGAAGGTAGCTGAACGCCTTGTCCAAAATCATCTTACTTCTGAGAGTTGAGCTCACCCTCAGTCCCTCACAGTTCCACACTGCCTGCAGAGTGAGTTTCGCACGTCTTCACCAGAGACGTTTGCCAGAGGCTCTGAGACGCAAGTTAACAATGCAGACCTGGAGGGTATCTCCAGGTGCAGTAGAGTGGTAATCTGGGAACCTCCTTACTCAGAATACTGCTACCTTCACACTGTCATAAGAATGCAGCTAGTTGAGAGCTGGCTTCTAGGCATGCTTCCCTGTGAGAGCTGAGGACAGGGCAGAACCCTCCCGCATCCTGCCTGACTGTAGACGTACCTGCTAACCTCCTTATGTTAGTGGCTGGGATAGGTTGTGGGAAAAGCATGTGTAAGCATTGGGCCTGAACTCCCGTGTATCTGAGTTGAATACAGCGATTTCCAACATCCTTCTTCAATAGGAGTGTAGCTAGGTTCCAACTCCCATGTCCGAGTGGGTAGCAGACATCTGCCTCCCATGCATACACACTTCTGAGAGTTGAGCTTATGGCCTGTAACCCTACATCCTGCCTGCAGCTACCTTTCGCTTCCAAAAGGCCTAGGCTCGCTGCTTGACGCAAGTGTTGGGAGAGGTAACTGGAATCTCCCGGCACACAAGACGAGTGCCTCCAAGCTCAATCAAGCGATTTCCTAGTAATTCCTGGGGTAGACTGGTGCTACATACTAAGTTCCATACGTGAGTAGGTAGTTGAACGCCTTGTCCAAAAACATCTTACTTCTGAGAGTTGAGCTCACCCTCAGTCCCTCACAGTTCCACACTGCCTGCAGAGTGAGTTTCGCACGTCTTCACCAGAGACGTTTGCCAGAGGCTTCTGAGACGCAAGTTAACAATGCAGACCTGGAGGGTATCTCCAGGTGCAGTAGAGTGGTAATCTGGGAACCTCCTGTCTCAGAATACTGCTACCTTCACCCTGCCATAAGAATGCAGCTAGTTGACAGCTGGCTTCAAGGCATGCTTCCCTGTGAGAGCTAAGGACAGGGCACAACCCTCCCGCATCCTGCTTGACTGTAGAAGGAGCTGCTAACGTCCTCATGTTAGTGGCAGGGAAAGGTTGTGAGAAAAGCATGTGGAATCGTTGTGCCTGAACCCACGTGTATCTGAGTTGAATACAGCGATTTCCAAAGTCCTTCTTCATCAGAGTGTAGCTAGGTTCCCACTCGCATGTCCGAGTGGGTAGCAGACATCTGCCTCCCATGCATACCCACTTCTGAGAGTTGAGCTTATGGCCTGTAACCCTACCTCCTGCCTGCAGCTACCTTTCGCTTCCAAAAGGCCTAGGCTCGCTGCTTCACCGAAGTGTTGGGAGAGGTAACTGGAATCTCCCGGCACACAAGACTAGTGCCTCCAAGCTCAATCCAGCGATTTCCCAGTAATTCCTGGGGTAGACTGGTGCTACATACTAAGTTCCATATGTGAGAAGGTAGCTGAACGCCTTGTCCAAAATCATCTTACTTCTGAGAGTTGAGCTCACCCTCAGTCCCTCACAGTTCCACACTGCCTGCAGAGTGAGTTTCGCACGTCTTCACCAGAGACGTTTGCCAGAGGCTCTGAGACGCAAGTTAACAATGCAGACCTGGAGGGTATCTCCAGGTGCAGTAGAGTGGTAATCTGGGAACCTCCTGTCTCAGAATACTGCTACCTTCACCCTGCCATAAGAATGCAGCTAGTTGACAGCTGGCTTCTAAGGCATGCTTCCCTGTGAGAGCTGAAGGACAGGGCACAACCCTCCCGCATCCTGCTTGACTGTAGAAGGAGCTGCTAACGTCCTCATGTTAGTGGCAGGGAAAGGTTGTGAGAAAAGCATGTGGAATCGTTGTGCCTGAACCCACGTGTATCTGAGTTGAATACAGCGATTTCCAAAGTCCTTCTTCATCAGAGTGTAGCTAGGTTCCCACTCGCATGTCCGAGTGGGTAGCAGACATCTGCCTCCCATGCATACCCACTTCTGAGAGTTGAGCTTATGGCCTGTAACCCTACCTCCTGCCTGCAGCTACCTTTCGCTTCCAAAAGGCCTAGGCTCGCTGCTTCACCGAAGTGTTGGGAGAGGTAACTGGAATCTCCCGGCACACAAGACTAGTGCCTCCAAGCTCAATCCAGCGATTTCCCAGTAATTCCTGGGGTAGACTGGTGCTACATACTAAGTTCCATATGTGAGAAGGTAGCTGAACGCCTTGTCCAAAATCATCTTACTTCTGAGAGTTGAGCTCACCCTCAGTCCCTCACAGTTCCACACTGCCTGCAGAGTGAGTTTCGCACGTCTTCACCAGAGACGTTTGCCAGAGGCTATGAGACGCAAGTTAACAATGCAGACCTGGAGGGTATCTCCAGGTGCAGTAGAGTGGTAATCTGGGAACCTCCTGTACTCAGAATACTGCTACCTTCACACTGTCATAAGAATGCAGCTAGTTGAGAGCTGGCTTCTAGGCATGCTTCCCTGTGAGAGCTGAGGACAGGGCAGAACCCTCCCGCATCCTGCCTGACTGTAGACGTACCTGCTAACCTCCTCATGTTAGTGGCTGGGATAGGTTGTGGGAAAAGCATGTGTAAGCATTGGGCCTGAACTCCCGTGTATCTGAGTTGAATACAGCGATTTCCAACATCCTTCTTCAATAGGAGTGTAGCTAGGTTCCAACTCCCATGTCCGAGTGGGTAGCAGACATCTGCCTCCCATGCATACACACTTCTGAGAGTTGAGCTTATGGCCTGTAACCCTACATCCTGCCTGCAGCTACCTTTCGCTTCCAAAAGGCCTAGGCTCGCTGCTTGACGCAAGTGTTGGGAGAGGTAACTGGAATCTCCCGGCACACAAGACGAGTGCCTCCAAGCTCAATCCAGCGATTTCCTAGTAATTCCTGTGGTAGACTGGTGCTACATACTAAGTTCCATACGTGAGTAGGTAGTTGAACGCCTTGTCCAAAACATCTTACTTCTGAGAGTTGAGCTCACCCTCAGTCCCTCACAGTTCCACACTGCCTGCAGAGTGAGTTTCGCACGTCTTCACCAGAGACGTTTGCCAGAGGCTTCTGAGACGCAAGTTAACAATGCAGACCTGGAGGGTATCTCCAGGTGCAGTAGAGTGGTAATCTGGGAACCTCCTGTCTCAGAATACTGCTACCTTCACCCTGCCATAAGAATGCAGCTAGTTGACAGCTGGCTTCAAGGCATGCTTCCCTGTGAGAGCTGAGGACAGGGCACAACCCTCCCGCATCCTGCTTGACTGTAGAAGGAGCTGCTAACGTCCTCATGTTAGTGGCAGGGAAAGGTTGTGAGAAAAGCATGTGGAATCGTTGTGCCTGAACCCACGTGTATCTGAGTTGAATACAGCGATTTCCAAAGTCCTTCTTCATCAGAGTGTAGCTAGGTTCCCACTCGCATGTCCGAGTGGGTAGCAGACATCTGCCTCCCATGCATACCCACTTCTGAGAGTTGAGCTTATGGCCTGTAACCCTACCTCCTGCCTGCAGCTACCTTTCGCTTCCAAAAGGCCTAGGCTCGCTGCTTCACCGAAGTGTTGGGAGAGGTAACTGGAATCTGCCGGCACACAAGACTAGTGCCTCCAAGCTCAATCCAGCGATTTCCCAGTAATTCCTGGGGTAGACTGGTGCTACATACTAAGTTCCATATGTGAGAAGGTAGCTGAACGCCTTGTCCAAAATCATCTTACTTCTGAGAGTTGAGCTCACCCTCAGTCCCTCACAGTTCCACACTGCCTGCAGAGTGAGTTTCGCACGTCTTCACCAGAGACGTTTGCCAGAGGCTATGAGACGCAAGTTAACAATGCAGACCTGGAGGGTATCTCCAGGTGCAGTAGAGTGGTAATCTGGGAACCTCCTTACTCAGAATACTGCTACCTTCACACTGTCATAAGAATGCAGCTAGTTGAGAGCTGGCTTCTAGGCATGCTTCCCTGTGAGAGCTGAGGACAGGGCAGAACCCTCCCGCATCCTGCCTGACTGTAGACGTACCTGCTAACGTCCTCATGTTAGTGGCTGGGATAGGTTGTGGGAAAAGCATGTGTAAGCATTGGGCCTGAACTCCCGTGTATCTGAGTTGAATACAGCGATTTCCAACATCCTTCTTCAATAGGAGTGTAGCTAGGTTCCCACTCGCATGTCCGAGTGGGTAGCAGACATCTGCCTCCCATGCATACCCACTTCTGAGAGTTGAGCTTATGGCCTGTAACCCTACCTCCTGCCTGCAGCTACCTTTCGCTTCCAAAAGGCCTAGGCTCGCTGCTTGACGCAAGTGTTGGGAGAGGTAACTGGAATCTCCCGGCACACAAGACGAGTGCCTCCAAGCTCAATCAAGCGATTTCCTAGTAATTCCTGGGGTAGACTGGTGCTACATACTAAGTTCCATACGTGAGTAGGTAGTTGAACGCCTTGTCCAAAAACATCTTACTTCTGAGAGTTGAGCTCACCCTCAGTCCCTCACAGTTCCACACTGCCTGCAGAGTGAGTTTCGCACGTCTTCACCAGAGACGTTTGCCAGAGGCTTCTGAGACGCAAGTTAACAATGCAGACCTGGAGGGTATCTCCAGGTGCAGTAGAGTGGTAATCTGGGAACCTCCTGTCTCAGAATACTGCTACCTTCACCCTGCCATAAGAATGCAGCTAGTTGACAGCTGGCTTCAAGGCATGCTTCCCTGTGAGAGCTAAGGACAGGGCACAACCCTCCCGCATCCTGCTTGACTGTAGAAGGAGCTGCTAACGTCCTCATGTTAGTGGCAGGGAAAGGTTGTGAGAAAAGCATGTGGAATCGTTGTGCCTGAACCCACGTGTATCTGAGTTGAATACAGCGATTTCCAAAGTCCTTCTTCATCAGAGTGTAGCTAGGTTCCCACTCGCATGTCCGAGTGGGTAGCAGACATCTGCCTCCCATGCATACCCACTTCTGAGAGTTGAGCTTATGGCCTGTAACCCTACCTCCTGCCTGCAGCTACCTTTCGCTTCCAAAAGGCCTAGGCTCGCTGCTTCACCGAAGTGTTGGGAGAGGTAACTGGAATCTCCCGGCACACAAGACTAGTGCCTCCAAGCTCAATCCAGCGATTTCCCAGTAATTCCTGGGGTAGACTGGTGCTACATACTAAGTTCCATATGTGAGAAGGTAGCTGAACGCCTTGTCCAAAATCATCTTACTTCTGAGAGTTGAGCTCACCCTCAGTCCCTCACAGTTCCACACTGCCTGCAGAGTGAGTTTCGCACGTCTTCACCAGAGACGTTTGCCAGAGGCTCTGAGACGCAAGTTAACAATGCAGACCTGGAGGGTATCTCCAGGTGCAGTAGAGTGGTAATCTGGGAACCTCCTGTCTCAGAATACTGCTACCTTCACCCTGTCATAAGAATGCAGCTAGTTGAGAGCTGGCTTCTAGGCATGCTTCCCTGTGAGAGCTGAGGACAGGGCAGAACCCTCCCGCATCCTGCCTTGACTGTAGACGTACCTGCTAACGTCCTCATGTTAGTGGCATGGGATAGGTTGTGGGAAAAGCATGTGTAAGCATTGGGCCTGAACTCCCGTGTATCTGAGTTGAATACAGCGATTTCCAACAGTCCTTCTTCAATCAGGAGTGTAGCTAGGTTCCAACTCCCATGTCCGAGTGGGTAGCAGACATCTGCCTCCCATGCATACCCACTTCTGAGAGTTGAGCTTATGGCCTGTAACCCTACCTCCTGCCTGCAGCTACCTTTCGCTTCCAAAAGGCCTAGGCTCGCTGCTTCGACCGCAAGTGTTGGGAGAGGTAACTGGAATCTCCCGGCACACAAGACGAGTGCCTCCAAGCTCAATCAAGCGATTTCCTAGTAATTCCTGGGGTAGACTGGTGCTACATACTAAGTTCCATACGTGAGTAGGTAGTTGAACGCCTTGTCCAAAAACATCTTACTTCTGAGAGTTGAGCTCACCCTCAGTCCCTCACAGTTCCACACTGCCTGCAGAGTGAGTTTCGCACGTCTTCACCAGAGACGTTTGCCAGAGGCTTCTGAGACGCAAGTTAACAATGCAGACCTGGAGGGTATCTCCAGGTGCAGTAGAGTGGTAATCTGGGAACCTCCTGTCTCAGAATACTGCTACCTTCACCCTGCCATAAGAATGCAGCTAGTTGACAGCTGGCTTCAAGGCATGCTTCCCTGTGAGAGCTAAGGACAGGGCACAACCCTCCCGCATCCTGCTTGACTGTAGAAGGAGCTGCTAACGTCCTCATGTTAGTGGCAGGGAAAGGTTGTGAGAAAAGCATGTGGAATCGTTGTGCCTGAACCCACGTGTATCTGAGTTGAATACAGCGATTTCCAAAGTCCTTCTTCATCAGAGTGTAGCTAGGTTCCCACTCGCATGTCCGAGTGGGTAGCAGACATCTGCCTCCCATGCATACCCACTTCTGAGAGTTGAGCTTATGGCCTGTAACCCTACCTCCTGCCTGCAGCTACCTTTCGCTTCCAAAAGGCCTAGGCTCGCTGCTTCACCGAAGTGTTGGGAGAGGTAACTGGAATCTCCCGGCACACAAGACTAGTGCCTCCAAGCTCAATCCAGCGATTTCCCAGTAATTCCTGGGGTAGACTGGTGCTACATACTAAGTTCCATATGTGAGAAGGTAGCTGAACGCCTTGTCCAAAATCATCTTACTTCTGAGAGTTGAGCTCACCCTCAGTCCCTCACAGTTCCACACTGCCTGCAGAGTGAGTTTCGCACGTCTTCACCAGAGACGTTTGCCAGAGGCTCTGAGACGCAAGTTAACAATGCAGACCTGGAGGGTATCTCCAGGTGCAGTAGAGTGGTAATCTGGGAACCTCCTGTCTCAGAATACTGCTACCTTCACCCTGTCATAAGAATGCAGCTAGTTGAGAGCTGGCTTCTAGGCATGCTTCCCTGTGAGAGCTGAGGACAGGGCAGAACCCTCCCGCATCCTGCCTTGACTGTAGACGTAGCCTGCTAACGTCCTCATGTTAGTGGCTGGGATAGGTTGTGAGAAAAGCATGTGTAAGCATTGTGCCTGAACTCCCGTGTATCTGAGTTGAATACAGCGATTTCCAACAGTCCTTCTTCAATCAGGAGTGTAGCTAGGTTCCAACTCGCATGTCCGAGTGGGTAGCAGACATCTGCCTCCCATGCATACCCACTTCTGAGAGTTGAGCTTATGGCCTGTAACCCTACCTCCTGCCTGCAGCTACCTTTCGCTTCCAAAAGGCCTAGGCTCGCTGCTTCACCGAAGTGTTGGGAGAGGTAACTGGAATCTCCCGGCACACAAGACGAGTGCCTCCAAGCTCAATCCAGCGATTTCCTAGTAATTCCTGGGGTAGACTGGTGCTACATACTAAGTTCCATACTGTGAGTAGGTAGCTTGAACGCCTTGTCCAAAATCATCTTACTTCTGAGAGTTGAGCTCACCCTCAGTCCCTCACAGTTCCACACTGCCTGCAGAGTGAGTTTCGCACGTCTTCACCAGAGACGTTTGCCAGAGGCTTCTGAGACGCAAGTTAACAATGCAGACCTGGAGGGTATCTCCAGGTGCAGTAGAGTGGTAATCTGGGAACCTCCTGTACTCAGAATACTGCTACCTTCACACTGTCCATAAGAATGCAGCTAGTTGAGAGCTGGCTTCTAGGCATGCTTCCCTGTGAGAGCTGAGGACAGGGCAGAACCCTCCCGCATCCTGCCTTGACTGTAGACGTAGCTGCTAACGTCCTCATGTTAGTGGCTGGGATAGGTTGTGAGAAAAGCATGTGTAAGCATTGGGCCTGAACTCCCGTGTATCTGAGTTGAATACAGCGATTTCCAAAGTCCTTCTTCAATAGGAGTGTAGCTAGGTTCCCACTCGCATGTCCGAGTGGGTAGCAGACATCTGCCTCCCATGCATACACACTTCTGAGAGTTGAGCTTATGGCCTGTAACCCTACCTCCTGCCTGCAGCTACCTTTCGCTTCCAAAAGGCCTAGGCTCGCTGCTTCACGCAAGTGTTGGGAGAGGTAACTGGAATCTCCCGGCACACAAGACGAGTGCCTCCAAGCTCAATCCAGCGATTTCCCTAGTAATTCCTGGGGTAGACTGGTGCTACATACTAAGTTCCATACTGTGAGTAGGTAGCTTGAACGCCTTGTCCAAAATCATCTTACTTCTGAGAGTTGAGCTCACCCTCAGTCCCTCACAGTTCCACACTGCCTGCAGAGTGAGTTTCGCACGTCTTCACCAGAGACGTTTGCCAGAGGCTTCTGAGACGCAAGTTAACAATGCAGACCTGGAGGGTATCTCCAGGTGCAGTAGAGTGGTAATCTGGGAACCTCCTGTCTCAGAATACTGCTACCTTCACCCTGCCATAAGAATGCAGCTAGTTGACAGCTGGCTTCAAGGCATGCTTCCCTGTGAGAGCTAAGGACAGGGCACAACCCTCCCGCATCCTGCTTGACTGTAGAAGGAGCTGCTAACGTCCTCATGTTAGTGGCAGGGAAAGGTTGTGAGAAAAGCATGTGGAATCGTTGTGCCTGAACCCACGTGTATCTGAGTTGAATACAGCGATTTCCAAAGTCCTTCTTCATCAGAGTGTAGCTAGGTTCCCACTCGCATGTCCGAGTGGGTAGCAGACATCTGCCTCCCATGCATACCCACTTCTGAGAGTTGAGCTTATGGCCTGTAACCCTACCTCCTGCCTGCAGCTACCTTTCGCTTCCAAAAGGCCTAGGCTCGCTGCTTCACCGAAGTGTTGGGAGAGGTAACTGGAATCTCCCGGCACACAAGACTAGTGCCTCCAAGCTCAATCCAGCGATTTCCCAGTAATTCCTGGGGTAGACTGGTGCTACATACTAAGTTCCATATGTGAGAAGGTAGCTGAACGCCTTGTCCAAAATCATCTTACTTCTGAGAGTTGAGCTCACCCTCAGTCCCTCACAGTTCCACACTGCCTGCAGAGTGAGTTTCCCACGTCTTCACCAGAGACGTTTGCCAGAGGCTATGAGACGCAAGTTAACAATGCAGACCTGGACGGTATCTCCAGGTGCAGTAGAGTGGTAATCTGGGAACCTCCTTACTCAGAATACTGCTACCTTCACACTGTCATAAGAATGCAGCTAGTTGAGAGCTGGCTTCTAGGCATGCTTCCCTGTGAGAGCTGAGGACAGGGCAGAACCCTCCCGCATCCTGCCTGACTGTAGACGTACCTGCTAACCTCCTTATGTTAGTGGCTGGGATAGGTTGTGGGAAAAGCATGTGTAAGCATTGGGCCTGAACTCCCGTGTATCTGAGTTGAATACAGCGATTTCCAACATCCTTCTTCAATAGGAGTGTAGCTAGGTTCCAACTCCCATGTCCTAGTGGGTAGCAGACATCTGCCTCCCATGCATACACACTTCTGAGAGTTGAGCTTATGGCCAGTAACCCTACATCCTGCCTGCAGCTACCTTTCGCTTCCAAAAGGCCTAGGCTCGCTGCTTGACGCAAGTGTTGGGAGAGGTAACTGGAATCTCCCGGCACACAAGACGAGTGCCTCCAAGCTCAATCAAGCGATTTCCTAGTAATTCCTGGGGTAGACTGGTGCTACATACTAAGTTCCATACGTGAGTAGGTAGTTGAACGCCTTGTCCAAAAACATCTTACTTCTGAGAGTTGAGCTCACCTTCAGTCCCTCACAGTTCCACACTGCCTGCAGAGTGAGTTTCGCACGTCTTCACCAGAGACGTTTGCCAGAGGCTTCTGAGACGCAAGTTAACAATGCAGACCTGGAGGGTATCTCCAGGTGCAGTAGAGTGGTAATCTGGGAACCTCCTGTCTCAGAATACTGCTACCTTCACCCTGCCATAAGAATGCAGCTAGTTGACAGCTGGCTTCAAGGCATGCTTCCCTGTGAGAGCTAAGGACAGGGCACAACCCTCCCGCATCCTGCTTGACTGTAGAAGGAGCTGCTAACGTCCTCATGTTAGTGGCAGGGAAAGGTTGTGAGAAAAGCATGTGGAATCGTTGTGCCTGAACCCACGTGTATCTGAGTTGAATACAGCGATTTCCAAAGTCCTTCTTCATCAGAGTGTAGCTAGGTTCCCACTCGCATGTCCGAGTGGGTAGCAGACATCTGCCTCCCATGCATACCCACTTCTGAGAGTTGAGCTTATGGCCTGTAACCCTACCTCCTGCCTGCAGCTACCTTTCGCTTCCAAAAGGCCTAGGCTCGCTGCTTCACCGAAGTGTTGGGAGAGGTAACTGGAATCTGCCGGCACACAAGACTAGTGCCTCCAAGCTCAATCCAGCGATTTCCCAGTAATTCCTGGGGTAGACTGGTGCTACATACTAAGTTCCATATGTGAGAAGGTAGCTGAACGCCTTGTCCAAAATCATCTTACTTCTGAGAGTTGAGCTCACCCTCAGTCCCTCACAGTTCCACACTGCCTGCAGAGTGAGTTTCGCACGTCTTCACCAGAGACGTTTGCCAGAGGCTATGAGACGCAAGTTAACAATGCAGACCTGGAGGGTATCTCCAGGTGCAGTAGAGTGGTAATCTGGGAACCTCCTTACTCAGAATACTGCTACCTTCACACTGTCATAAGAATGCAGCTAGTTGAGAGCTGGCTTCTAGGCATGCTTCCCTGTGAGAGCTGAGGACAGGGCAGAACCCTCCCGCATCCTGCCTGACTGTAGACGTACCTGCTAACCTCCTTATGTTAGTGGCTGGGATAGGTTGTGGGAAAAGCATGTGTAAGCATTGGGCCTGAACTCCCGTGTATCTGAGTTGAATACAGCGATTTCCAACATCCTTCTTCAATAGGAGTGTAGCTAGGTTCCAACTCCCATGTCCGAGTGGGTAGCAGACATCTGCCTCCCATGCATACACACTTCTGAGAGTTGAGCTTATGGCCTGTAACCCTACATCCTGCCTGCAGCTACCTTTCGCTTCCAAAAGGCCTAGGCTCGCTGCTTGACGCAAGTGTTGGGAGAGGTAACTGGAATCTCCCGGCACACAAGACGAGTGCCTCCAAGCTCAATCAGCGATTTCCTAGTAATTCCTGGGGTAGACTGGTGCTACATACTAAGTTCCATACGTGAGTAGGTAGTTGAACGCCTTGTCCAAAAACATCTTACTTCTGAGAGTTGAGCTCACCCTCAGTCCCTCACAGTTCCACACTGCCTGCAGAGTGAGTTTCGCACGTCTTCACCAGAGACGTTTGCCAGAGGCTTCTGAGACGCAAGTTAACAATGCAGACCTGGAGGGTATCTCCAGGTGCAGTAGAGTGGTAATCTGGGAACCTCCTGTCTCAGAATACTGCTACCTTCACCCTGCCATAAGAATGCAGCTAGTTGACAGCTGGCTTCAAGGCATGCTTCCCTGTGAGAGCTAAGGACAGGGCACAACCCTCCCGCATCCTGCTTGACTGTAGAAGGAGCTGCTAACGTCCTCATGTTAGTGGCAGGGAAAGGTTGTGAGAAAAGCATGTGGAATCGTTGTGCCTGAACCCACGTGTATCTGAGTTGAATACAGCGATTTCCAAAGTCCTTCTTCATCAGAGTGTAGCTAGGTTCCCACTCGCATGTCCGAGTGGGTAGCAGACATCTGCCTCCCATGCATACCCACTTCTGAGAGTTGAGCTTATGGCCTGTAACCCTACCTCCTGCCTGCAGCTACCTTTCGCTTCCAAAAGGCCTAGGCTCGCTGCTTCACCGAAGTGTTGGGAGAGGTAACTGGAATCTCCCGGCACACAAGACTAGTGCCTCCAAGCTCAATCCAGCGATTTCCCAGTAATTCCTGGGGTAGACTGGTGCTACATACTAAGTTCCATATGTGAGAAGGTAGCTGAACGCCTTGTCCAAAATCATCTTACTTCTGAGAGTTGAGCTCACCCTCAGTCCCTCACAGTTCCACACTGCCTGCAGAGTGAGTTTCGCACGTCTTCACCAGAGACGTTTGCCAGAGGCTCTGAGACGCAAGTTAACAATGCAGACCTGGAGGGTATCTCCAGGTGCAGTAGAGTGGTAATCTGGGAACCTCCTGTCTCAGAATACTGCTACCTTCACCCTGCCATAAGAATGCAGCTAGTTGACAGCTGGCTTCAAGGCATGCTTCCCTGTGAGAGCTAAGGACAGGGCACAACCCTCCCGCATCCTGCTTGACTGTAGAAGGAGCTGCTAACGTCCTCATGTTAGTGGCAGGGAAAGGTTGTGAGAAAAGCATGTGGAATCGTTGTGCCTGAACCCACGTGTATCTGAGTTGAATACAGCGATTTCCAAAGTCCTTCTTCATCAGAGTGTAGCTAGGTTCCCACTCGCATGTCCGAGTGGGTAGCAGACATCTGCCTCCCATGCATACCCACTTCTGAGAGTTGAGCTTATGGCCTGTAACCCTACCTCCTGCCTGCAGCTACCTTTCGCTTCCAAAAGGCCTAGGCTCGCTGCTTCACCGAAGTGTTGGGAGAGGTAACTGGAATCTCCCGGCACACAAGACTAGTGCCTCCAAGCTCAATCCAGCGATTTCCCAGTAATTCCTGGGGTAGACTGGTGCTACATACTAAGTTCCATATGTGAGAAGGTAGCTGAACGCCTTGTCCAAAATCATCTTACTTCTGAGAGTTGAGCTCACCCTCAGTCCCTCACAGTTCCACACTGCCTGCAGAGTGAGTTTCGCACGTCTTCACCAGAGACGTTTGCCAGAGGCTCTGAGACGCAAGTTAACAATGCAGACCTGGAGGGTATCTCCAGGTGCAGTAGAGTGGTAATCTGGGAACCTCCTGTACTCAGAATACTGCTACCTTCACCCTGTCATAAGAATGCAGCTAGTTGAGAGCTGGCTTCTAGGCATGCTTCCCTGTGAGAGCTGAGGACAGGGCAGAACCCTCCCGCATCCTGCCTGACTGTAGACGTACCTGCTAACCTCCTTATGTTAGTGGCTGGGATAGGTTGTGGGAAAAGCATGTGTAAGCATTGGGCCTGAACTCCCGTGTATCTGAGTTGAATACAGCGATTTCCAACATCCTTCTTCAATAGGAGTGTAGCTAGGTTCCAACTCCCATGTCCGAGTGGGTAGCAGACATCTGCCTCCCATGCATACACACTTCTGAGAGTTGAGCTCATGGCCTGTAACCCTACATCCTGCCTGCAGCTACCTTTCGCTTCCAAAAGGCCTAGGCTCGCTGCTTGACGCAAGTGTTGGGAGAGGTAACTGGAATCTCCCGGCACACAAGACGAGTGCCTCCAAGCTCAATCAAGCGATTTCCTAGTAATTCCTGGGGTAGACTGGTGCTACATACTAAGTTCCATACGTGAGTAGGTAGTTGAACGCCTTGTCCAAAATCATCTTACTTCTGAGAGTTGAGCTCACCCTCAGTCCCTCACAGTTCCACACTGCCTGCAGAGTGAGTTTCGCACGTCTTCACCAGAGACGTTTGCCAGAGGCTTCTGAGACGCAAGTTAACAATGCAGACCTGGAGGGTATCTCCAGGTGCAGTAGAGTGGTAATCTGGGAACCTCCTGTCTCAGAATACTGCTACCTTCACCCTGCCATAAGAATGCAGCTAGTTGACAGCTGGCTTCAAGGCATGCTTCCCTGTGAGAGCTAAGGACAGGGCACAACCCTCCCGCATCCTGCTTGACTGTAGAAGGAGCTGCTAACGTCCTCATGTTAGTGGCAGGGAAAGGTTGTGAGAAAAGCATGTGGAATCGTTGTGCCTGAACCCACGTGTATCTGAGTTGAATACAGCGATTTCCAAAGTCCTTCTTCATCAGAGTGTAGCTAGGTTCCCACTCGCATGTCCGAGTGGGTAGCAGACATCTGCCTCCCATGCATACCCACTTCTGAGAGTTGAGCTTATGGCCTGTAACCCTACCTCCTGCCTGCAGCTACCTTTCGCTTCCAAAAGGCCTAGGCTCGCTGCTTCACCGAAGTGTTGGGAGAGGTAACTGGAATCTCCCGGCACACAAGACTAGTGCCTCCAAGCTCAATCCAGCGATTTCCCAGTAATTCCTGGGGTAGACTGGTGCTACATACTAAGTTCCATATGTGAGAAGGTAGCTGAACGCCTTGTCCAAAATCATCTTACTTCTGAGAGTTGAGCTCACCCTCAGTCCCTCACAGTTCCACACTGCCTGCAGAGTGAGTTTCGCACGTCTTCACCAGAGACGTTTGCCAGAGGCTATGAGACGCAAGTTAACAATGCAGACCTGGAGGGTATCTCCAGGTGCAGTAGAGTGGTAATCTGGGAACCTCCTGTCTCAGAATACTGCTACCTTCACCCTGCCATAAGAATGCAGCTAGTTGACAGCTGGCTTCAAGGCATGCTTCCCTGTGAGAGCTAAGGACAGGGCACAACCCTCCCGCATCCTGCTTGACTGTAGAAGGAGCTGCTAACGTCCTCATGTTAGTGGCAGGGAAAGGTTGTGAGAAAAGCATGTGGAATCGTTGTGCCTGAACCCACGTGTATCTGAGTTGAATACAGCGATTTCCAAAGTCCTTCTTCATCAGAGTGTAGCTAGGTTCCCACTCGCATGTCCGAGTGGGTAGCAGACATCTGCCTCCCATGCATACCCACTTCTGAGAGTTGAGCTTATGGCCTGTAACCCTACCTCCTGCCTGCAGCTACCTTTCGCTTCCAAAAGGCCTAGGCTCGCTGCTTCACCGAAGTGTTGGGAGAGGTAACTGGAATCTCCCGGCACACAAGACTAGTGCCTCCAAGCTCAATCCAGCGATTTCCCAGTAATTCCTGGGGTAGACTGGTGCTACATACTAAGTTCCATATGTGAGAAGGTAGCTGAACGCCTTGTCCAAAATCATCTTACTTCTGAGAGTTGAGCTCACCCTCAGTCCCTCACAGTTCCACACTGCCTGCAGAGTGAGTTTCGCACGTCTTCACCAGAGACGTTTGCCAGAGGCTCTGAGACGCAAGTTAACAATGCAGACCTGGAGGGTATCTCCAGGTGCAGTAGAGTGGTAATCTGGGAACCTCCTGTCTCAGAATACTGCTACCTTCACCCTGCCATAAGAATGCAGCTAGTTGACAGCTGGCTTCAAGGCATGCTTCCCTGTGAGAGCTAAGGACAGGGCACAACCCTCCCGCATCCTGCTTGACTGTAGAAGGAGCTGCTAACGTCCTCATGTTAGTGGCAGGGAAAGGTTGTGAGAAAAGCATGTGGAATCGTTGTGCCTGAACCCACGTGTATCTGAGTTGAATACAGCGATTTCCAAAGTCCTTCTTCATCAGAGTGTAGCTAGGTTCCCACTCGCATGTCCGAGTGGGTAGCAGACATCTGCCTCCCATGCATACCCACTTCTGAGAGTTGAGCTTATGGCCTGTAACCCTACCTCCTGCCTGCAGCTACCTTTCGCTTCCAAAAGGCCTAGGCTCGCTGCTTCACCGAAGTGTTGGGAGAGGTAACTGGAATCTCCCGGCACACAAGACTAGTGCCTCCAAGCTCAATCCAGCGATTTCCCAGTAATTCCTGGGGTAGACTGGTGCTACATACTAAGTTCCATATGTGAGAAGGTAGCTGAACGCCTTGTCCAAAATCATCTTACTTCTGAGAGTTGAGCTCACCCTCAGTCCCTCACAGTTCCACACTGCCTGCAGAGTGAGTTTCGCACGTCTTCACCAGAGACGTTTGCCAGAGGCTTCTGAGACGCAAGTTAACAATGCAGACCTGGAGGGTATCTCCAGGTGCAGTAGAGTGGTAATCTGGGAACCTCCTGTCTCAGAATACTGCTACCTTCACCCTGCCATAAGAATGCAGCTAGTTGACAGCTGGCTTCAAGGCATGCTTCCCTGTGAGAGCTAAGGACAGGGCACAACCCTCCCGCATCCTGCTTGACTGTAGAAGGAGCTGCTAACGTCCTCATGTTAGTGGCAGGGAAAGGTTGTGAGAAAAGCATGTGGAATCGTTGTGCCTGAACCCACGTGTATCTGAGTTGAATACAGCGATTTCCAAAGTCCTTCTTCATCAGAGTGTAGCTAGGTTCCCACTCGCATGTCCGAGTGGGTAGCAGACATCTGCCTCCCATGCATACCCACTTCTGAGAGTTGAGCTTATGGCCTGTAACCCTACCTCCTGCCTGCAGCTACCTTTCGCTTCCAAAAGGCCTAGGCTCGCTGCTTCACCGAAGTGTTGGGAGAGGTAACTGGAATCTCCCGGCACACAAGACTAGTGCCTCCAAGCTCAATCCAGCGATTTCCCAGTAATTCCTGGGGTAGACTGGTGCTACATACTAAGTTCCATATGTGAGAAGGTAGCTGAACGCCTTGTCCAAAATCATCTTACTTCTGAGAGTTGAGCTCACCCTCAGTCCCTCACAGTTCCACACTGCCTGCAGAGTGAGTTTCGCACGTCTTCACCAGAGACGTTTGCCAGAGGCTATGAGACGCAAGTTAACAATGCAGACCTGGAGGGTATCTCCAGGTGCAGTAGAGTGGTAATCTGGGAACCTCCTGTCTCAGAATACTGCTACCTTCACCCTGCCATAAGAATGCAGCTAGTTGACAGCTGGCTTCAAGGCATGCTTCCCTGTGAGAGCTAAGGACAGGGCACAACCCTCCCGCATCCTGCTTGACTGTAGAAGGAGCTGCTAACGTCCTCATGTTAGTGGCAGGGAAAGGTTGTGAGAAAAGCATGTGGAATCGTTGTGCCTGAACCCACGTGTATCTGAGTTGAATACAGCGATTTCCAAAGTCCTTCTTCATCAGAGTGTAGCTAGGTTCCCACTCGCATGTCCGAGTGGGTAGCAGACATCTGCCTCCCATGCATACCCACTTCTGAGAGTTGAGCTTATGGCCTGTAACCCTACCTCCTGCCTGCAGCTACCTTTCGCTTCCAAAAGGCCTAGGCTCGCTGCTTCACCGAAGTGTTGGGAGAGGTAACTGGAATCTGCCCGGCACACAAGACTAGTGCCTCCAAGCTCAATCCAGCGATTTCCCAGTAATTCCTGGGGTAGACTGGTGCTACATACTAAGTTCCATATGTGAGAAGGTAGCTGAACGCCTTGTCCAAAATCATCTTACTTCTGAGAGTTGAGCTCACCCTCAGTCCCTCACAGTTCCACACTGCCTGCAGAGTGAGTTTCGCCACGTCTTCACCAGAGACGTTTGCCAGAGGCTCTGAGACGCAAGTTAACAATGCAGACCTGGAGGGTATCTCCAGGTGCAGTAGAGTGGTAATCTGGGAACCTCCTGTACTCAGAATACTGCTACCTTCACACTGTCATAAGAATGCAGCTAGTTGAGAGCTGGCTTCTAGGCATGCTTCCCTGTGAGAGCTGAGGACAGGGCAGAACCCTCCCGCATCCTGCCTGACTGTAGACGTACCTGCTAACCTCCTTATGTTAGTGGCTGGGATAGGTTGTGGGAAAAGCATGTGTAAGCATTGGGCCTGAACTCCCGTGTATCTGAGTTGAATACAGCGATTTCCAACATCCTTCTTCAATAGGAGTGTAGCTAGGTTCCAACTCCCATGTCCGAGTGGGTAGCAGACATCTGCCTCCCATGCATACACACTTCTGAGAGTTGAGCTCATGGCCTGTAACCCTACATCCTGCCTGCCGCTACCTTTCGCTTCCAAAAGGCCTAGGCTCGCTGCTTGACGCAAGTGTTGGGAGAGGTAACTGGAATCTCCCGGCACACAAGACGAGTGCCTCCAAGCTCAATCAAGCGATTTCCTAGTAATTCCTGGGGTAGACTGGTGCTACATACTAAGTTCCATACGTGAGTAGGTAGTTGAACGCCTTGTCCAAAAACATCTTACTTCTGAGAGTTGAGCTCACCCTCAGTCCCTCACAGTTCCACACTGCCTGCAGAGTGAGTTTCGCACGTCTTCACCAGAGACGTTTGCCAGAGGCTTCTGAGACGCAAGTTAACAATGCAGACCTGGAGGGTATCTCCAGGTGCAGTAGAGTGGTAATCTGGGAACCTCCTGTCTCAGAATACTGCTACCTTCACCCTGCCATAAGAATGCAGCTAGTTGACAGCTGGCTTCAAGGCATGCTTCCCTGTGAGAGCTAAGGACAGGGCACAACCCTCCCGCATCCTGCTTGACTGTAGAAGGAGCTGCTAACGTCCTCATGTTAGTGGCAGGGAAAGGTTGTGAGAAAAGCATGTGGAATCGTTGTGCCTGAACCCACGTGTATCTGAGTTGAATACAGCGATTTCCAAAGTCCTTCTTCATCAGAGTGTAGCTAGGTTCCCACTCGCATGTCCGAGTGGGTAGCAGACATCTGCCTCCCATGCATACCCACTTCTGAGAGTTGAGCTTATGGCCTGTAACCCTACCTCCTGCCTGCAGCTACCTTTCGCTTCCAAAAGGCCTAGGCTCGCTGCTTCACCGAAGTGTTGGGAGAGGTAACTGGAATCTCCCGGCACACAAGACTAGTGCCTCCAAGCTCAATCCAGCGATTTCCCAGTAATTCCTGGGGTAGACTGGTGCTACATACTAAGTTCCATATGTGAGAAGGTAGCTGAACGCCTTGTCCAAAATCATCTTACTTCTGAGAGTTGAGCTCACCCTCAGTCCCTCACAGTTCCACACTGCCTGCAGAGTGAGTTTCGCACGTCTTCACCAGAGACGTTTGCCAGAGGCTCTGAGACGCAAGTTAACAATGCAGACCTGGAGGGTATCTCCAGGTGCAGTAGAGTGGTAATCTGGGAACCTCCTGTCTCAGAATACTGCTACCTTCACCCTGCCATAAGAATGCAGCTAGTTGACAGCTGGCTTCAAGGCATGCTTCCCTGTGAGAGCTAAGGACAGGGCACAACCCTCCCGCATCCTGCTTGACTGTAGAAGGAGCTGCTAACGTCCTCATGTTAGTGGCAGGGAAAGGTTGTGAGAAAAGCATGTGGAATCGTTGTGCCTGAACCCACGTGTATCTGAGTTGAATACAGCGATTTCCAAAGTCCTTCTTCATCAGAGTGTAGCTAGGTTCCCACTCGCATGTCCGAGTGGGTAGCAGACATCTGCCTCCCATGCATACCCACTTCTGAGAGTTGAGCTTATGGCCTGTAACCCTACCTCCTGCCTGCAGCTACCTTTCGCTTCCAAAAGGCCTAGGCTCGCTGCTTCACCGAAGTGTTGGGAGAGGTAACTGGAATCTCCCGGCACACAAGACTAGTGCCTCCAAGCTCAATCCAGCGATTTCCCAGTAATTCCTGGGGTAGACTGGTGCTACATACTAAGTTCCATATGTGAGAAGGTAGCTGAACGCCTTGTCCAAAATCATCTTACTTCTGAGAGTTGAGCTCACCCTCAGTCCCTCACAGTTCCACACTGCCTGCAGAGTGAGTTTCGCACGTCTTCACCAGAGACGTTTGCCAGAGGCTATGAGACGCAAGTTAACAATGCAGACCTGGAGGGTATCTCCAGGTGCAGTAGAGTGGTAATCTGGGAACCTCCTGTCTCAGAATACTGCTACCTTCACCCTGCCATAAGAATGCAGCTAGTTGACAGCTGGCTTCAAGGCATGCTTCCCTGTGAGAGCTAAGGACAGGGCACAACCCTCCCGCATCCTGCTTGACTGTAGAAGGAGCTGCTAACGTCCTCATGTTAGTGGCAGGGAAAGGTTGTGAGAAAAGCATGTGGAATCGTTGTGCCTGAACCCACGTGTATCTGAGTTGAATACAGCGATTTCCAAAGTCCTTCTTCATCAGAGTGTAGCTAGGTTCCCACTCGCATGTCCGAGTGGGTAGCAGACATCTGCCTCCCATGCATACCCACTTCTGAGAGTTGAGCTTATGGCCTGTAACCCTACCTCCTGCCTGCAGCTACCTTTCGCTTCCAAAAGGCCTAGGCTCGCTGCTTCACCGAAGTGTTGGGAGAGGTAACTGGAATCTGCCGGCACACAAGACTAGTGCCTCCAAGCTCAATCCAGCGATTTCCCAGTAATTCCTGGGGTAGACTGGTGCTACATACTAAGTTCCATATGTGAGAAGGTAGCTGAACGCCTTGTCCAAAATCATCTTACTGCTGAGAGTTGAGCTCACCCTCAGTCCCTCACAGTTCCACACTGCCTGCAGAGTGAGTTTCCCACGTCTTCACCAGAGACTTTTGCCAGAGGCCTCTGAGACGCAAGTTAACAATGCAGACCTGGACGGTATCTCCAGGTGCAGTAGAGTGGTAATCTGGGAACCTCCTTACTCAGAATACTGCTACCTTCACACTGTCATAAGAATGCAGCTAGTTGAGAGCTGGCTTCTAGGCATGCTTCCCTGTGAGAGCTGAGGACAGGGCAGAACCCTCCCGCATCCTGCCTGACTGTAGACGTACCTGCTAACCTCCTTATGTTAGTGGCTGGGATAGGTTGTGGGAAAAGCATGTGTAAGCATTGGGCCTGAACTCCCGTGTATCTGAGTTGAATACAGCGATTTCCAACATCCTTCTTCAATAGGAGTGTAGCTAGGTTCCAACTCCCATGTCCGAGTGGGTAGCAGACATCTGCCTCCCATGCATACACACTTCTGAGAGTTGAGCTCATGGCCTGTAACCCTACATCCTGCCTGCCGCTACCTTTCGCTTCCAAAAGGCCTAGGCTCGCTGCTTGACGCAAGTGTTGGGAGAGGTAACTGGAATCTCCCGGCACACAAGACGAGTGCCTCCAAGCTCAATCAAGCGATTTCCTAGTAATTCCTGGGGTAGACTGGTGCTACATACTAAGTTCCATACGTGAGTAGGTAGTTGAACGCCTTGTCCAAAAACATCTTACTTCTGAGAGTTGAGCTCACCCTCAGTCCCTCACAGTTCCACACTGCCTGCAGAGTGAGTTTCGCACGTCTTCACCAGAGACGTTTGCCAGAGGCTTCTGAGACGCAAGTTAACAATGCAGACCTGGAGGGTATCTCCAGGTGCAGTAGAGTGGTAATCTGGGAACCTCCTGTCTCAGAATACTGCTACCTTCACCCTGCCATAAGAATGCAGCTAGTTGACAGCTGGCTTCAAGGCATGCTTCCCTGTGAGAGCTAAGGACAGGGCACAACCCTCCCGCATCCTGCTTGACTGTAGAAGGAGCTGCTAACGTCCTCATGTTAGTGGCAGGGAAAGGTTGTGAGAAAAGCATGTGGAATCGTTGTGCCTGAACCCACGTGTATCTGAGTTGAATACAGCGATTTCCAAAGTCCTTCTTCATCAGAGTGTAGCTAGGTTCCCACTCGCATGTCCGAGTGGGTAGCAGACATCTGCCTCCCATGCATACCCACTTCTGAGAGTTGAGCTTATGGCCTGTAACCCTACCTCCTGCCTGCAGCTACCTTTCGCTTCCAAAAGGCCTAGGCTCGCTGCTTCACCGAAGTGTTGGGAGAGGTAACTGGAATCTCCCGGCACACAAGACTAGTGCCTCCAAGCTCAATCCAGCGATTTCCCAGTAATTCCTGGGGTAGACTGGTGCTACATACTAAGTTCCATATGTGAGAAGGTAGCTGAACGCCTTGTCCAAAATCATCTTACTTCTGAGAGTTGAGCTCACCCTCAGTCCCTCACAGTTCCACACTGCCTGCAGAGTGAGTTTCGCACGTCTTCACCAGAGACGTTTGCCAGAGGCTATGAGACGCAAGTTAACAATGCAGACCTGGAGGGTATCTCCAGGTGCAGTAGAGTGGTAATCTGGGAACCTCCTGTCTCAGAATACTGCTACCTTCACCCTGCCATAAGAATGCAGCTAGTTGACAGCTGGCTTCAAGGCATGCTTCCCTGTGAGAGCTAAGGACAGGGCACAACCCTCCCGCATCCTGCTTGACTGTAGAAGGAGCTGCTAACGTCCTCATGTTAGTGGCAGGGAAAGGTTGTGAGAAAAGCATGTGGAATCGTTGTGCCTGAACCCACGTGTATCTGAGTTGAATACAGCGATTTCCAAAGTCCTTCTTCATCAGAGTGTAGCTAGGTTCCCACTCGCATGTCCGAGTGGGTAGCAGACATCTGCCTCCCATGCATACCCACTTCTGAGAGTTGAGCTTATGGCCTGTAACCCTACCTCCTGCCTGCAGCTACCTTTCGCTTCCAAAAGGCCTAGGCTCGCTGCTTCACCGAAGTGTTGGGAGAGGTAACTGGAATCTCCCGGCACACAAGACTAGTGCCTCCAAGCTCAATCCAGCGATTTCCCAGTAATTCCTGGGGTAGACTGGTGCTACATACTAAGTTCCATATGTGAGAAGGTAGCTGAACGCCTTGTCCAAAATCATCTTACTTCTGAGAGTTGAGCTCACCCTCAGTCCCTCACAGTTCCACACTGCCTGCAGAGTGAGTTTCGCACGTCTTCACCAGAGACGTTTGCCAGAGGCTATGAGACGCAAGTTAACAATGCAGACCTGGAGGGTATCTCCAGGTGCAGTAGAGTGGTAATCTGGGAACCTCCTGTCTCAGAATACTGCTACCTTCACCCTGCCATAAGAATGCAGCTAGTTGACAGCTGGCTTCAAGGCATGCTTCCCTGTGAGAGCTAAGGACAGGGCACAACCCTCCCGCATCCTGCTTGACTGTAGAAGGAGCTGCTAACGTCCTCATGTTAGTGGCAGGGAAAGGTTGTGAGAAAAGCATGTGGAATCGTTGTGCCTGAACCCACGTGTATCTGAGTTGAATACAGCGATTTCCAAAGTCCTTCTTCATCAGAGTGTAGCTAGGTTCCCACTCGCATGTCCGAGTGGGTAGCAGACATCTGCCTCCCATGCATACCCACTTCTGAGAGTTGAGCTTATGGCCTGTAACCCTACCTCCTGCCTGCAGCTACCTTTCGCTTCCAAAAGGCCTAGGCTCGCTGCTTCACCGAAGTGTTGGGAGAGGTAACTGGAATCTCCCGGCACACAAGACTAGTGCCTCCAAGCTCAATCCAGCGATTTCCCAGTAATTCCTGGGGTAGACTGGTGCTACATACTAAGTTCCATATGTGAGAAGGTAGCTGAACGCCTTGTCCAAAATCATCTTACTGCTGAGAGTTGAGCTCACCCTCAGTCCCTCACAGTTCCACACTGCCTGCAGAGTGAGTTTCCCAGTCTTCACCAGAGACTTTTGCCAGAGGCCTCTGAGACGCAAGTTAACAATGCAGACCTGGAGGTTATCTCCAGGTGCAGTAGAGTGGTAATCTGGGAACCTCCTTATCGAATACTGCTAACTTCACACTGTCCTAAGAATGCAGCTATGAGAGTGCTTCTAGGCGCTTCCAGTTGTGAGAGCTGAGGACAGGGCAGAACCACCCGCCATTCCTGCTGACGCAGCCGTTACCTGCTACACCTCCTTATGTTAGTGGTGGATAGGTTGTGGGAAAAGCATGTGTAAGCATTGGGCCTGAACCCTCTGTGTATCTGAGTTGAATACAGCGATTTCCA
>NW_023331929.1:0-31527 GCF_011100685.1 Canis lupus familiaris | reverse complement strand
AAGGCGTTCAACTACCTACTCACGTATGGAACTTAGTATGTAGCACCAGTCTACCCCAGGAATTACTAGGAAATCGCTTGATTGAGCTTGGAGGCACTCGTCTTGTGTGCCGGGAGATTCCAGTTACCTCTCCCAACACTTGCGTCAAGCAGCGAGCCTAGGCCTTTTGGAAGCGAAAGGTAGCGGCAGGCAGGATGTAGGGTTACAGGCCATAAGCTCAACTCTCAGAAGTGTGTATGCATGGGAGGCAGATGTCTGCTACCCACTCGGACATGGGAGTTGGAACCTAGCTACACTCCTATTGAAGAAGGATGTTGGAAATCGCTGTATTCAACTCAGATACACGGGAGTTCAGGCCCAATGCTTACACATGCTTTTCCCACAACCTATCCCAGCCACTAACATAAGGAGGTTAGCAGGTACGTCTACAGTCAGGCAGGATGCGGGAGGGTTCTGCCCTGTCCTCAGCTCTCACAGGGAAGCATGCCTAGAAGCCAGCTCTCAACTAGCTGCATTCTTATGACAGTGTGAAGGTAGCAGTATTCTGAGTAAGGAGGTTCCCAGATTACCACTCTACTGCACCTGGAGATACCCTCCAGGTCTGCATTGTTAACTTGCGTCTCATAGCCTCTGGCAAAAGTCTCTGGTGAAGACGTGGAAACTCACTCTGCAGGCAGTGTGGAACTGTGAGGGACTGAGGGTGAGCTCAACTCTCAGAAGTAAGATGATTTTGGACAAGGCGTTCAGCTACCTTCTCACATATGGAACTTAGTATGTAGCACCAGTCTACCCCAGGAATTACTGGGAAATCGCTGGATTGAGCTTGGAGGCACTAGTCTTGTGTGCCGGGAGATTCCAGTTACCTCTCCCAACACTTCGTGAAGCAGCGAGCCTAGGCCTTTTGGAAGCGAAAGGCTGCAGGCAGGAGGGGTAGGGTTACAGGCCATAAGCTCAACTCTCAGAAGTGGTATGCATGGGAGGCAGATGTCTGCTACCCACTCGGACATGGAGTGGAACTAGCTACACTCTGATGAAGAAGGACTTTGGAAATCGCTGTATTCAACTCAGATACACGGGGTTCAGGCAATGCTTCCACATGCTTTTCCAAACCCTGCCAAACATGAGGACGTTAGCAGCTCCTTCTACAGTCAGCAGGATGCGGGAGGGTTGTGCCCTGTCCTAGCTCTCACAGGGAAGCATGCCTTGAAGCCAGCTCTCAACTAGCTGCATTCTTATGGCAGGTGAAGGTAGCAGTATTCTGAGACAGGAGGTTCCCAGATTACCACTCTACTGCACCTGGAGATACCCTCCAGGTCTGCATTGTTAACTTGCGTCTCAGAAGCCTCTGGCAAACGTCTCTGGTGAAGACGTGCGAAACTCACTCTGCAGGCAGTGTGGAACTGTGAGGGACTGAGGGTGAGCTCAACTCTCAGAAGTAAGATGATTTTGGACAAGGCGTTCAGCTACCTTCTCACATATGGAACTTAGTATGTAGCACCAGTCTACCCCAGGAATTACTAGGAAATCGCTTGATTGAGCTTGGAGGCACTCGTCTTGTGTGCCGGGAGATTCCAGTTACCTCTCCCAACACTTGCGTCAAGCAGCGAGCCTAGGCCTTTTGGAAGCGAAAGGTAGCGGCAGGCAGGATGTAGGGTTACAGGCCATAAGCTCAACTCTCAGAAGTGTGTATGCATGGGAGGCAGATGTCTGCTACCCACTCGGACATGGGAGTTGGAACCTAGCTACACTCCTATTGAAGAAGGATGTTGGAAATCGCTGTATTCAACTCAGATACACGGGAGTTCAGGCCCAATGCTTACACATGCTTTTCCCACAACCTATCCCAGCCACTAACATAAGGAGGTTAGCAGGTACGTCTACAGTCAGGCAGGATGCGGGAGGGTTCTGCCCTGTCCTCAGCTCTCACAGGGAAGCATGCCTAGAAGCCAGCTCTCAACTAGCTGCATTCTTATGACAGTGTGAAGGTAGCAGTATTCTGAGAAGGAGGTTCCCAGATTACCACTCTACTGCACCTGGAGATACCCTCCAGGTCTGCATTGTTAACTTGCGTCTCAGAGCCTCTGGCAAAGTCTCTGGTGAAGACGTGGAAACTCACTCTGCAGGCAGTGTGGAACTGTGAGGGACTGAGGGTGAGCTCAACTCTCAGAAGTAAGATGATTTTGGACAAGGCGTTCAGCTACCTTCTCACTATGGAACTTAGTATGTAGCACCAGTCTACCCCAGGAATTACTAGGAAATCGCTGATTGAGCTTGGAGGCACTAGTCTTGTGTGCCGGGAGATTCCAGTTACCTCTCCCAACACTTCGTAAGCAGCGAGCCTAGGCCTTTTGGAAGCGAAAGGTAGCAGCAGGAGGAGGTAGGGTTACAGGCCATAAGCTCAACTCTCAGAAGTGTATGCATGGGAGGCAGATGTCTGCTACCCACTCGGACATGGAGTGGAACCTAGCTACACTCTGATGAAGAAGGATTGGAAATCGCTGTATTCAACTCAGATACACGGGTTCAGGCCAACTTACACATGCTTTTCCACAACCTTCCCTGCCACTAACATAGGAGTTAGTAGCGCCTTCTACAGTCAGCAGGATGGGAGGGTTGTGCCCTGTCCTAGCTCTCACAGGGAAGCATGCCTGAAGCCAGCTCTCAACTAGCTGCATTCTTATGGCAGGGTGAAGGTAGCAGTATTCTGAGACAGGAGGTTCCCAGATTACCACTCTACTGCACCTGGAGATACCCTCCAGGTCTGCATTGTTAACTTGCGTCTCAAGCCTCTGGCAAACGTCTCTGGTGAAGACGTGCGAAACTCACTCTGCAGGCAGTGTGGAACTGTGAGGGACTGAGGGTGAGCTCAACTCTCAGAAGTAAGATGTTTTGGACAAGGCGTTCAGCTACCTCTCACGTATGGAACTTAGTATGTAGCACCAGTCTACCCCAGGAATTACTAGGAAATCGCTTGATTGAGCTTGGAGGCACTCGTCTTGTGTGCCGGGAGATTCCAGTTACCTCTCCCAACACTTGCGTCAAGCAGCGAGCCTAGGCCTTTTGGAAGCGAAAGGTAGCAGGCAGGATGGGGTTACAGGCCATAAGCTCAACTCTCAGAAGTGTGTATGCATGGGAGGCAGATGTCTGCTACCCACTCGGACATGGGAGTTGGAACCTAGCTACACTCCTATTGAAGAAGGATTTGGAAATCGCTGTATTCAACTCAGATACACGGGAGTTCAGGCCCAATGCTTACACATGCTTTTCCCACAACCTATCCCAGCCACTAACATAGGAGGTTAGCAGGTACAGTCTACAGTCAGTCAGGATCGGGGAGGGTTCTGCCCTGTCCTCAGCGCTCACAGGGAAGCATGCCTAGGAAGCCAGCTCTCAAATAGCTGCATTCTTATGACAGTGTGAAGGTAAGCAGTATTCTGAACAGGAGGTTCCAGATTACCACTCTACTTGCACCATGGAGATACCCGCCAGTCCTGCAATTGTTAACTTGCGTCTCAGAGCCTCTGGCAACGTCTCTGGTGAAGACGTGCGAAACTCACTCTGCAGGCAGTGTGGAACTGTGAGGGACTGAGGGTGAGCTCAACTCTCAGCAGTAAGATGATTTTGGACAAGGCGTTCAGCTACCTTCTCACATATGGAACTTAGTATGTAGCACCAGTCTACCCCAGGAATTACTGGGAAATCGCTGGATTGAGCTTGGAGGCACTAGTCTTGTGTGCCGGAGATTCCAGTTACCTCTCCAACACTTCGGTGAAGCAGCGAGCCTAGGCCTTTTGGAAGCGAAAGGTAGCTGCAGGCAGGAGGTAGGGTTACAGGCCATAGCTCAACGCTCAGAAGTGTGTATGCATGGGAGGCAGATGTCTGCTACCCACTCGGACATGCGAGTGGAACCTAGCTACACTCTGATGAAGAAGTGACTTTGGAAATCGCTGTATTCAACTCAGATACCGTGGGTTCAGGCACAAAACGATTACCACATGCTTTTCTCACAACCTTCCCTGCCACTAACCATGAGGACGTTAGCAGCTCCTTCTACAGTCAAGCAGGATGCGGGAGGGTTGTGCCCTGTCCTTAGCATCTCACAGGGAAGCATGCCTTGAAGCCAGCTGTCAACTAGCTGCATTCTTATGGCAGGGGAAGGTAGCAGTATTCTGAGACAGAGGTTCCCAGATTACCACTCTACTGCACCTGGAGATACCCTCCAGGTCTGCATTGTTAACTTGCGTCTCAGAAGCCTCTGGCAAACGTCTCTGGTGAAGACGTGCGAAACTCACTCTGCAGGCAGTGTGGGAACTGTGAGGGACTGAGGGTGAGCTCAACTCTCAGAATAAGATGTTTTGGACAAGGCGTTCAACTACCTACTCACAGTATGGAACTTAGTATGTAGCAGACCAGTCTACCACAGGAATTACTAGGAAATCGCTTGATTGAGCTTGGAGGCACTCGTCTTGTGTGCCGGGAGATTCCAGATTACCTCTCCCAACACTTGCGTCAAGCAGCGAGCCTAGGCCTTTTGGAAGCGAAAGGGTAGCTGGCAGGCAGGATGTAGGGTTACAGGCCATAGCTCAACTCTCAGAAGTGTGTATGCATGGGAGGCAGATGTCTGCTACCCACTCGGACATGGGAGTTGGAACCTAGCTACACTCCATATTGAAGAAGGATGTTGGAAATCGCTGTATTCAACTCAGATACACGGGAGTTCAGGCCCAATTCTTACACATGCTTTTCCCACAACCTATCCCAGGCCACTTAACAGAAGGAGGTTAGCAGGTACGTCTACAGTCAGGCAGGATGCGGGAGGGTTCTGCCCTGTCCTCAGCTCTCACAGGGAAGCATGCCTAGAAGCCAGCTCTCAACTAGCTGCATTCTTATGACAGTGTGAAGGTAGCAGTATTCTGAGTAAGGAGGTTCCCAGATTACCACTCTACTTGCACCTGGGATACCGTCCAGGTCTGCATTGTTAACTTGCGTCTCAGAGGCCTCTGGTCAAAAGTCTCTGGTGAAGACGTGGGAAACTCACGATCTGCAGGCAGTGTGGAACTGTGAGGGACTGAGGGTGATCTCAACTCTCAGCAGTAAGATGATTTTGGACAAGGCGTTCAGCTACCTTCTCACATATGGAACTAGTATGTAGCACCTCAGTCTACCCCAGGAATTACTGGGAATCGCTGGATTGAGCTTGGAGGCACTAGTCTTGTGTGCCGGGAGATTCCAGTTCCTCTCCAACACTTCGGTGAAGCCAGCGAGCCTAGGGCCTTTTGTGAAAGCGAAAGGTAGCTGCAGGCAGGAGGTAGGGTTACAGGCCATAAGCTCAACTCTCAGAAGTGGGTATGCATGGGAAGGCAGTTCTGCTACCCACTCGTACATGCGAGTGGGGAACCTAGCTACACTCTGATGAAGAAGGACTTTGGAAATCGCTGTATTCAACGCAGATACACGTGGGTTCAGGCACAACGATTCCACATGCTTTTTCATCAACAAACCTTTCCCTGCCGACTAACATGAGGACGTTAGCAGCTCTTCTACAGTCAAGCAGGATGCGGGAGGGTTGTGCCCTGTCCTTAGCTCTCACAGGGAAGCATGCCTTGAAGCCAGCCTGTCAACTAGCTGCATTCTTATGGCAGTGTGAAAGGTAGCAGTATTCTGGAGCAAGGAGGTTATCCCAGATTACCACTCTAACTGCAAACCTGGAGAATACCCTACCAGGTCTGAATTGTTACTTGCGTCTCAGAAGCCTCTGGCAACGTCTCTGGTGAAGACTTGGAAACTCACATCTGCAGGCAGTGTGGAACTGTGAGGGACTGAGGGTGAGCTCAACTCTCAGACAGTAAGATGATTTTTGGACAAGGCGTTCACTACCTACTCACGTATGGAACTTAGTATGTAGCACCAGTCTACCCCAGGAATTACTAGGAAATCGCTTGATTGAGCTTGGAGGCACTCGTCTTGTGTGCCGGGAGATTCCAGTTACCTCTCCCAACAACTTGCGTCAAGCAGCGAGCCTAGGCCCTTTTGGAAGCGAAAGGTAGCGGCAGGCAGGATGTAGGGTACAGGCCATGAGCTCAACTCTCAGAAGTGTGTATGCATGGGAGGCAGATGTCTGTACCCACTCGGACCTGGGAGTGGGAACCTAGCCTACACTCCTATTGAAGAAGGACTGTTGGAAATCGCTGTATTCATCTCAGATACACGGGAGTTCAGGCCCAATGCTTACCACATTGCTTTTCCCACAACCCTTCCCGGCCACTAACATGAGGAGTTAGCAGGTATCGTACTACAGTCAGGCAGGATGCGGGAGGGTTCTGCCCTGTCCTAGCTCTCACAGGGAAGCATGCCTTGAAGCCAGCTGTCAACTAGCTGCATTCTTATGGCAGGGTGAAGGTAGCCAGTATTCTGAGACAGGAAGTTCCCAGATTACCACTCTACTGCACCTGGAGATACCCTCCAGGTCTGCCATTGTTAACTTGCGTCTCAGAACGCCTCTGGCAAACGTCTCTGGTGAAGACGTGCGAAACTCACTCTGCAGAGCAGTGTGGAACTGTGAGGGACCTGAGGGTGAGCTCAACTCTCAGAAGTAAGATTGATTTTGGACAAAGGCGTTCAGCTACCTCTCACATATGGAACTTAGTATGTAGCACCAGTCTACCCCAGGAATTACTAGGGAAAATCGCTGGATTGAGCTTGGAGGCACTAGTCTTGTGTGGCCGGGAGATTCCAGTTACCTCTCCCACACTTCGTGAAGCAGCGAGCCTAGGCCTTTTGGAACGAAAGGTAGCGAGCAGGGGAGGGGTAGGGTTACAGGCCATAAGCTCAACTCTCAGAAGTGGGTATGCATGGGAGGCAGATGTCTGCTACCCACTCGGACATGGAGTGGAACCTAGCTACACTCTGATGAAGAAGGACTTTGGAAATCGCTGTATTCAACTCAGATACACGTGGGTTCAGGCCAATCCACATGCTTTTCCACAACCTTTCCCAGCCACTAACATGAGGACGTTAGCAGCTCCTTCTACAGTCAGCAGGATGCGGGAGGGTTGTGCCCTGTCCTAGCTCTCACAGGGAAGCATGCCTTGAAGCCAGCTGTCAACTAGCTGCATTCTTATGGCAGGGTGAAGGTAGCAGTATTCTGAGACAGGAGGTTCCCAGATTACCACTCTACTGCACCTGGAGATACCCTCCAGGTCTGCATTGTTAACTTGCGTCTCAGAAGCCTCTGGCAAACGTCTCTGGTGAAGACGTGCGAAACTCACTCTGCAGGCAGTGTGGAACTGTGAGGGACTGAGGGTGAGCTCAACTCTCAGAAGTAAGATGTTTTGGACAAGGCGTTCAGCTATTCTCACGTATGGAACTTAGTATGTAGCACCAGTCTACCCCAGGAATTACTAGGAAATCGCTTGATTGAGCTTGGAGGCACTCGTCTTGTGTGCCGGGAGATTCCAGTTACCTCTCCCAACACTTGCGTCAAGCAGCGAGCCTAGGCCTTTTGGAAGCGAAAGGTAGCGGCAGGCAGGATGTAGGGTTACAGGCCATGAGCTCAACTCTCAGAAGTGTGTATGCATGGGAGGCAGATGTCTGCTACCAACTCGGACATGGGAGTTGGAACCTAGCTACACTCCTATTGAAGAAGGATGTTGGAAATCGCTGTATTCATATCAGATACACGGGGAGTTCAGGCCCAATGCTTACACATGCTTTTTCCCACAACCTATCCCCGGCCACATACATAAGGAGGTTAACAGGTACGTCTACAGTGTCAGGCAGGATGCGGGAGGGTTCTGCCCTGTCCTCAGCTCTCACAGGGAAGCATGCCCTAGAAGCCAGCTCTCAACTAGCTGCATTCTTATGACAGTGTGAAGGTAGCAGTATTCTGAGACAGGAGGTTCCCAGATTACCACTCTACTGCACCTGGAGATACCCTCCAGGTCTGCATTGTTAACTTGCGTCTCATAGGCCTCTGGCAAAAGTCTCTGGTGAAGACGTGGAAACTCACTCTGCAGGCAGTGTGGAACTGTGAGGGACTGAGGGTGAGCTCAACTCTCAGCAGTAAGATGATTTTGGACAAGGCGTTCAGCTACCTTCTCACATATGGAACTTAGTATGTAGCACCAGTCTACCCCAGGAATTACTGGGAAATCGCTGGATTGAGCTTGGAGGCACTAGTCTTGTGTGCCGGGAGATTCCAGTTACCTCTCCCAACACTTCGGTGAAGCAGCGAGCCTAGGCCTTTTGGAAGCGAAAGGTAGCTGCAGGCAGGAGGTAGGGTTACAGGCCATAAGCTCAACTCTCAGAAGTGGGTATGCATGGGAGGCAGATGTCTGCTACCCACTCGGACATGCGAGTGGGAACCTAGCTACACTCTGATGAAGAAGGACTTTGGAAATCGCTGTATTCAACTCAGATACACGTGGGTTCAGGCACAACGATTCCACATGCTTTTCTCACAACCTTTCCCTGCCACTAACATGAGGACGTTAGCAGCTCCTTCTACAGTCAAGCAGGATGCGGGAGGGTTGTGCCCTGTCCTTAGCTCTCACAGGGAAGCATGCCTTGAAGCCAGCTGTCAACTAGCTGCATTCTTATGGCAGGGTGAAGGTAGCAGTATTCTGAGACAGGAGGTTCCCAGATTACCACTCTACTGCACCTGGAGATACCCTCCAGGTCTGCATTGTTAACTTGCGTCTCAGAAGCCTCTGGCAAACGTCTCTGGTGAAGACGTGCGAAACTCACTCTGCAGGCAGTGTGGAACTGTGAGGGACTGAGGGTGAGCTCAACTCTCAGAAGTAAGATGATTTTGGACAAGGCGTTCAGCTACCTTACTCACGTATGGAACTTAGTATGTAGCCACCAGTCTACCCCAGGAATTACTAGGAAATCGCTGGATTGAGCTTGGAGGCACTCGGTCTTGTGTGCCGGGAGATTCCAATTACCTCTCCCAACACCTTGCGTTCAAGCAGCGAGCCTAGGCCTTTTGGAAGCGAAAGGTAGCTGCAGGCAGGATGTAGGGTTACAGGCCATAAGCTCAACTCTCAGAAGTGTGTATGCATGGGAGGCAGATGTCTGCTACCCACTCGGACATGGGAGTTGGAACCTAGCTACACTCTATTGAAGAGGATTTGGAAATCGCTGTATTCAACTCAGATACACGGGAGTTCAGGCCCAATGCTTACACATGCTTTTCCCACAACCTATCCCAGCCACTAACATGAGGATGTTAGCAGTACCGTCTACAGTCAGGCAGGATGCGGGAGGGTTCTGCCCTGTCCTCAGCTCTCACAGGGAAGCATGCCTAGAAGCCAGCTCTCAACTAGCTGCATTCTTATGGCAGTGTGAAGGTAGCAGTATTCGAGACAGGAGGTTCCCAGATTACCACTCTACTGCACCTGGAGATACCCTCCAGGTCTGCATTGTTAACTTGCGTCTCAGAGCCTCTGGCAAACGTCTCTGGTGAAGACGTGGAAACTCACTCTGCAGGCAGTGTGGAACTGTGAGGGACTGAGGGTGAGCTCAACTCTCAGAAGTAAGATGATTTTGGACAAGGCGTTCAGCTACCTTCTCACGTATGGAACTTAGTATGTAGCACCAGTCTACCCCAGGAATTACTAGGAAATCGCTGGATTGAGCTTGGAGGCACTAGTCTTGTGTGCCGGGAGATTCCCAATTTACCTCTCCCAACACTTCCGTCAACAGCGAGCCTAGGCCTTTTAGAAGCGAAAGGGGACCAGCAGGCTGGATGGAGAGGTACAGGCCATAAGCTCAACTCTCAGAAGTGTGTATGCGTGGAGGCAGATGTCTGCTACCTCCACTCTGACATGGGAGTTGGAAACTAGCTACACTCTGATTGAAGGAGGCCTTGGAAATCGCTGTATTCAACTCCAGCTACACAGGGAGTTCAGGCCAATGCTTACACATGCTTTTCCCGCAACCTCTCTCAGCCACTAACATGAGAGTTAAGCAGCTACGCCTACAGTCAGGCAGGATGCGGGAGGGCTTCTGCCTGTCCTTCAGCTACTCCCAGCGAAGCATGCCTAGAAGCCAGCTCTCAACTAGCTGCATTCTTATGGCAGTGTGAAGGTAGCGTATTCTGAGTAAGGAGGTTCCCAGATTACCACTCTACTGCCACTGGAGATACCCTCCAGGTTCTGCATTGTTAACTTGCTGTCTCAGAGCCTTGGCAAACGTCTCTGGTGAAGAGTCGAAACTCATCTGCAGGCAGGTGGAACTGTGAGGGACTGAGGGTGAGCTCACTCTCAGAAGTAAGATGATTTTGGACAAGGGCGTTCAGCTACCTTCTCACATATGGAACTTAGTATGTAAGCACCAGTCTACCCCAGGAATTACTGGTAAATCGCTGGATTGAGCTTGGAGGGCACTAGTCTTGTGTGCCGGGAGATTCCAGTTACCTCTCCCAACACTTGCGTGAAGCAGCGAGCCTAAGCCTTTTGGAAGCGAAAGGTAGCTGCAGGGAGGAGGTAGGGTTACAGGCCATAAGCTCAACTCTCAGAAGTGGGTATGCATGGGAGGCAGATGTCTGCTACCCACTCGTACATGCGAGTGGGAACCTAGCTACCCTCTGATGAAGAAGGACTTTGGAAATCGCTGTATTCAACTCAGATACCGGGAGTTCAGGCCAATGCTTACACATGCTTTTCCCACAACCCTATCCCTGCCACTAACATGAGGACTGTTAGCAGGCTACTTCTACAGTCAAGCATGATGCGGGAGGGTTGTGCCCTGTCCTCAGCTCTCACAGGGAAGCATGCCTAGAAGCCAGCTCTCAACTAGCTGCATTCTTATGACAGTGTGAAGTAGCAGTATTCTGAGTAAGGAGGTACAGAGATTGCCACTCTACTGCACCTGTAGATACCCTCCAGGTCTGCATTGTTAACTTGCGTCTCAGAAGCCTCTGGCAAAAGTCTCTGGTGAAGAGTTGGGAAACTCACTCTGCAGGCAGTGTGGAACTGTGAGGGACTGAGGGGTGAGCTCAACTCTCAGAAGTAAGATGATTTTGGACAAGGCGTTCAGCTACCTTCTCACATATGGAACTTAGTATGTAGCACCAGTCTACCCCAGGAATTTACTGAGGAAATCGCTGGATTGAGCTTGGAGGCACTAGTCTCTTGTGTGCCGGGAGATTCCAGTTACCTCTCCCAACACTTCGGTTGAAGCAGCGGCCTAGGCCTTTTGGAAGCGAAAGGTAGCTGCAGGCAGGAGGTAGGGTTACAGGCCATAAGCTCAACTCTCAGAAGTGGGTATGCATGGGAGGCAGATGTCTGCTACCCACTCGGACATGCGAGGTAGGAACTAGCTACACTCTGATGAAGAAGGACTTTGGAAATCGCTGTATTCAACTCAGATACACGTGGGTTCAGGCACAACGATTCCACATGCTTTTCTCACAACCTTTCCCTGCCACTAACATGAGGACTTAGCAGCTCCTTCTACAGTCAAGCAGGATGCGGGAGGGTTGTGCCCTCGTCCTTAGCTCTCACAGGGAAGCATGCCTTGAAGCCAGCTGTCCACCTAGCTGCATTCTTATGGCAGGGTGAAGGTAGCAGTATTCTGAGAGAGGAGGTTCCCAGATTACCACTCTACTGCACCTGGAGATACCCTCCAGGTCTGCATTGTTAACTTGCGTCTCAGAAGCCTCTGGCAAACGTCTCTGGTGAAGACGTGGGAAACTCACTCTGCAGGCAGTGTGGAACTGTGAGGGACTGACGGTGAGCTCAACTCTCAGAAGTAAGATGTTTTTGGACAAGGTGTTCAAGTACCTACTCACGTATGGAACTTAGTATGTAGCACCAGTCTACCACAGGAAATACTAGGAAATCGCTGGATTGAGCTTGGAGGCACTCGTCTTGTGTGCCGGGAGATTCCAGTTACCTCTCCCAACACTTGCGTCAAGCAGCGAGCCTAGGCCTTTTGGAAGCGAAAGGTAGCGGCAGGCAGGATGTAGGGTTACAGGCCATAAGCTCAACTCTCAGAAGTGGTATGCATGGGAGGCAGATGTCTGCTACCCACTCGGACATGGGAGTTGGAACCTAGCTACACTCCTATTGAAGAAGGATGTGGAAATCGCTGTATTCAACTCAGCTACACGGGAGTTCAGGCCCAATGCTTACACATGCTTTTCCCACAACCTATCCAGCCACTAACATAGGATGTTAGCAGGCTACGTCTACAGTCAGCAGGATGCGGGAGGGTTCTGCCCTGTCCTCAGCTCTCACAGGGAAGCATGCCTAGAAGCCAGCTCTCAACTAGCTGCATTCTTATGACAGTGTGAAGGTAGCAGTATTCTGAGTAAGGAGGTTCCCAGATTACCACTCTACTGCACCTGGAGATACCCTCCAGGTCTGCATTGTTAACTTGCGTCTCATAGCCTCTGGCAAAGTCTCTGGTGAAGACGTGCGAAACTCACTCTGCAGGCAGTGTGGAACTGTGAGGGACTGAGGGTGAGCTCAACTCTCAGAAGTAAGATGATTTTGGACAAGGCGTTCAGCTACCTTCTCACATATGGAACTTAGTATGTAGCACCAGTCTACCCCAGGAATTACTGGGAAATCGCTGGATTGAGCTTGGAGGCACTCGTCTGTGTGCCGGAGATTCCAGTTACCTCTCCCAACACTTGCGTCAAGCAGCGAGCCTAGTCCTTTTGGAAGGGAAAGGTAGCAGCAGGCAGGATGTAGGGTTACAGGCCATAAGCTCAACTCTCAGAAGTGGGTATGCATGGGAGGCAGATGTCTGCTACCCACTCGGACATGCGAGTGGGAACCTAGCTACACTCTGATGAAGAAGGACTTTGGAAATCGCTGTATTCAACTCAGATACACGTGGGTTCAGGTACAACGATTTCCACATGCTTTTCTCACAAACACCTTTTCCCTGCCCATAACATGAGGACGGGTTAGCAGCTCCTTCCTAAAGGTCAAAGCAGGAGGATCGGGAGTGTTTGAGGCCCTGTTTCCTTAGCTCTCACAGGGAAGCATGCCTAGAAGCCAGCTGTAACACTAGCTGCATTCTTATGCAGGGTGAAGGGCTAGCAGTCATTCTGAGACAGGAGGTTCCCAGATTACCACTCTACTGCTCCTGGAGTACCCTCCAGGTGTGCATTGTTAACTTTGCGTCTCAGAAGCCTTCTGGCAAACGTCTCTGGTGAAGACGTGCGAAACTCACCTCTGCAGGCCAGTGTGGAACTGTGTAGGTAGCTGATGGGTGAGCGCACTCTCAGAAGTAAAGATGATTTTGGATCAAGGCCGTTCAACTACCTTACTCACGTATGTAGACTTAGTATGTAGCACCAGTCTACGACCAGGAATACTAGGAATCAGCTTGATGGAGCTTGGAGGCACTCGTCTTGTGTTGCCGGCAGATTCCAGTTACCTCTACAAACCCTTGCGTCAAGCAGCGAGCCTAGGCCTTTTGGAAGCGAAATTAGCGGCAGGCAGGATGTAGGGTTACAGGCCATGAGCTCAACTCTCAGAAGTGTGTATGCATGGGAGGCAGATGTCTGCTACCCACTCGGACATGGGAGTTGGAACCTAGCTACACTCCTATTGAAGAAGGATGTTGGAAATCGCTGTATTCAACTCAGATACACGGGAGTTCAGGCCCAATGCTTACACATGCTTTTCCCACAACCTATCCCGGCCACTAACATAAGGAGGTTAGCAGGTACGTCTACAGTCAGGCAGGATGCGGGAGGGTTCTGCCCTGTCCTCAGCTCTCACAGGGAAGCATGCCTAGAAGCCAGCTCTCAACTAGCTGCATTCTTATGACAGTGTGAAGGTAGCAGTATTCTGAGTAAGGAGGTTCCCAGATTACCACTCTACTGCACCTGGAGATACCCTCCAGGTCTGCATTGTTAACTTGCGTCTCATAGCCTCTGGCAAACGTCTCTGGTGAAGACGTGGGCAGGAAAATCACTCTGCAGACGGTGTGGAACTGTGAGGACTGAGGGTTGAGCTCCATCTTCAGCAAGAAGATGATTTTGGGACACAAGGCGTTTCAAGCTTACCTTCTCACATATGGAACTTAGTATGTAGCCACCATTCTACCCCATGAATTTACTGGAAATCGCTTGGATTGAGCTTTGGACGGCCCACTAGTCTTGCTGTGCCGGCAGATTCCCAGTTACCTCTCCCAACACTTCGGTGAAGCATCGAGCCTAGGCCTTTGGAAGCGGAAAGTTCAGCTGCAGGCAGGAGGTAGTAGGGTTACAGGCCATAAGCTCAAACTCTCAGAAGTGGGTATGCATGGAGGCAGAGTCTGTACTACCCACTCGGGCACATGCGAGTGGAACCTAGCTACACTCTGATGAAGAAGGACTTTGGAAATCCGCTGTATTCAACTCAGATACACGTGGGTTCGGCACAACGATTCCACATGCTTTTCTCACAACCTTTCCCTGCCACTAACATGAGGACGTTTAGCAGATCCTTCTACAGTCAGGCAGGATGCGGGAGGGTTTTGCCCTGTCCTCAGCTCTCACAGGGAAGCATGCCTAGAAGCCAGCTGTCAAACTAGCTGCATTCTTATGGCCAGGTGAAGGTAGCAGTATTCTGAGTACAGGAGGGTTCCCAGATTACCACTTCTACGGCACCTGGGAGATACCCGCCAGGTCTGCATTGTTATCACTTGCGTACTCAGAGGCCTCTGGCAAACGTCTCTGGTGAAGGCGTGCGAAACTCACTCTGCAGGCAGTGTGGAAACTGATGAGGGACTGAGGGTGAGGCTGCAACTCTCAGAAGTAGATGATTTTGGACAAGGCGTTCAGCTACCTTCCTCACATATGGAACTTTAGTATGTAGCACCAGTCTACCCCAGGAATTTTTGTTTTTTGTTTTTTTTTTCTTTTGTTTTACGGGGAAATCGCTTGGATTGAGCGTGGGAGGCACTTCGTCTGTGTGCCGGGAGATGATTCCAGTTACCCATTCTCCCAACACTTGCGTCAAGCAGCGAGCCTAGGCCTTTTGGAAGCGAAAGGTAGCTGCAGGCAGGATGTAGGGTTACAGGCCATAAGCTCAACTCTCAGAAGTGTGTATGCATGGGAGGCAGATGTCTGCTACCCACTCGGACATGGGAGTTGGAACCTAGCTACACTCCTATTGAAGAAGGATGTGGAAATCGCTGTATTCAACTCAGATACACGGGAGTTCAGGCCCAATGCTTACACATGCTTTTCCCACAACCTATCCCAGCCACTACATAAGGAGGTTAGCAGGTCTTCTACAGTCTAGGCACCGAATTGCGGGAGGGTTCTGCCCATGTCCTCAGCTCTCACAGGGAAGCATGCCTAGAAGCCAGCTCTCAACTAGCTGCATTCTTATGACAGTGGTGAAGGTTAGCAGTATTTGAGTAAGGAGGTTCCCAGATTACCACTCTACTGCACACTGGAGATACCGTCCAGGTATGCATTGTTAACTTGCGTCTCAGAGCCTCTGGCAAAAGTCTCTGGTGAAGACGTGGGAAACTCACTCTGCAGGCTAGTGTGGAACTGTGAGGGACTGAGGGTGAGCTCAACTCTCAGAAGTAAGATGATTTTGGACAAGGCGTTCAGCTACCTTCTCACGTATGGAACTTAGTATGTAGCACCAGTCTACCCCAGGAATTACTAGGAAATCGCTGGAATTGAGCTTGGAGGCACTAGTCTTGTGTGCCGGGAGATTCCAGTTACCTCTCCCAACACTTCGGTCAAGCAGCGAGCCTAGGCCTTTTGGAAGCGAAAGGTAGCGGCAGGCAGGATGTAGGGTTTACAGGCCATAAGCTCAACTCTCAGAAGTGTGTATGCATGGGAGGCAGATGTCTGCTACCCACTCGGACATGGGAGTTGGAACCTAGCTACACTCCTATTGAAGAAGGATGTTGGAAATCGCTGTATTCAACTCAGATACACGGGAGTTCAGGCCCAATGCTTACACATGCTTTTCCCACAAACCTCTCCCAGCCAACTAACATGAGGATGTTAGCAGCTACGTCTACAGTCAGGCAGGATGCGGGAGGGGTCTGCCCTGTCCTCAGCTCTCACAGGGAAGCATGCCTAGAAGCCAGCTCTCAACTAGCTGCATTCTTAGGACAGTGTGAAGGTAGCAGTATTCTGAGTAAGGAGGTTCCCAGATTACCACTCTACTGCACCTGGAGATACCCTCCAGGTCTGCATTGTTAACTTGCGTTCAGAAGCCTCTGGCCAAACGTCTCTGGTGAAGACGTGCGAAACTCACTCTGCAGGCAGTGTGGAACTGTGAGGGACTGAGGGTGAGCTCAACTCTCAGAAGTAAGATGATTTTTGGACAAGGCGTTCAAGCTACCTTCTCACATATGGAACTTAGTATGTAGCACCAGTCTACCCCAGGAATTACTAGGAAATCGCTGGATTGAGCTTGGAGGCACTCGTCTTGTGTGCCGGGAGATTCCAGTTACCTCTCCCAACACTTGCGGTCAAGCAGCGAGCCTAGGCCTTTTGGAAGCGAAAGGTAGCTGCAGGCAGGATGTAGGGTTACAGGCCATAAGCTCAACTCTCAGAAGTGTGTATGCATGGGAGGCAGATGTCTGCTACCCACTCGGACATGGAGTTGGAACCTAGCTACACTCCTATTGAAGAAGGATGTTGGAAAATCGCTGTAATTCAACTCGATTGAGCACGGGATTTCAGGCCCCAATGCCTACACAATGCTTTTCCCACAACCTATCCCAGACCACTAACATAAGGAGGTGAGGTTAGCAGTGTTACGCTCTTCACAGTCAGGCAAGGGATGCGCGGAGGACGTTCTGCCCTATCCTCAGACTCTCACAGGGAAGGCATCATGCCTAGAAGCCAGCCTCCAACTAGCTGCATTCTTATGAGCAGTGTGAAGGTAGCAGTATTCTGAGAAAGGAGGTTCCCAGATTACCACTCTACTGCACCTGGAGATACCTCCAGGTCCTGCATTGTTAACTTGCGTCTCATAAGCCTCTGGCAAAACGTCTCTGGTGGAAGACGTGTGAAACTCACTCTGCAGGCAGTGTGGAACTGTGAGGGACTGAGGGTGAGCTCAACTCTCAGAAGTAAGATGTTTTTGGACAAGGTGTTCAAGCTACCTACTCACGTATGGAACTTAGTATGTAGCACCAGTCTAACCACAGGAATTACTAGGAAATCGCTGGATTGAGCTTGGAGGCACTCGTCTTGTGTGCCGGGAGATTCCAGTTACCTCTCCCAACACTTGCAGTCAAGCAGCGAGCCTAGGCCTTTTGGAAGCGAAAGGTAGCGGCAGGGCAGGATGTAGGGTTACAGGCCATGAGCTCAACTCTCAGAAGTGTGTATGCATGGGAGGCAGATGTCTGCTACCCACTCGGACATGGGAGTTGGAACCTAGCTACACTCCTATTGAGAAGGATGTTGGAAATCGCTGTATTCAACTCAGATACACGGGGTTCAGGCACAACTGCTTACACATGCTTTTCCACAACCTATCCCAGGCCACTAACATGAGGATGTTAGCAGGCTCCTTCTACAGTCAGGCAGGATGCGGGAGGGTTCTGCCCTGTCCTCAGCTCTCACAGGGAAGCATGCCTAGAAGCAGCTCTCAACTAGCTGCATTCTTATGGCAGTGTGAAGGTTAGCAGTATTCTGAGTAAGGAGGTTCCCAGATTACCACTCTACTGCACCTGGAGATACCCTCCAGGTCTGCATTGTTAACTTGCGTCTCAGAAGCCTCTGGCAAACGTCTCTGGTGAAGACGTGCGAAACTCACTCTGCAGGCAGTGTGGAACTGTGAGGGACTGAGGGTGAGCTCAACTCTCAGAAGTAAGATGATTTTGGACAAGGCGTTCAGCTACCTTCTCACATATGGAACTTAGTATGTAGCACCAGTCTACCCCAGGAATTACTAGGAAAATCGCTGATTGAGCTTGGAGGCACTCGTCTTGTGTGCCGGAGATTCCAGTACCTCTCCCAACACTTGCGTCAAGCAGCGAGCCTAGGCCTTTTGGAAGCGAAAGGTAGCGTTCAGGCAGGATGTAGGGTTACAGGCCATAAGCTCAAACTCTCAGAAGTGTGTATGCATGGGAGGCAGATGTCTGCTACCCACTCGGACATGGGAGTTGGAACCTAGCTACACTCCTATTGAAGAAGGATGTTGGAAATCGCTGTATTCAACTCAGATACACGGGAGTTCAGGCCCAATGCTTACACATGCTTTTCCCACAACCTATCCCAGCCACTAACATAAGGAGGTTACGCAGGTACGTCTACAGTCAGGCAGGATGCGGGAGGGTTCTGCCCTGTCCTCAGCTCTCACAGGGAAGCATGCCTAGAAGCCAGCTCTCAACTAGCTGCATTCTTATGGACAGTGTGAAGGTAGCAGTATTCTGAGTAAGGAGGTTCCCAGATTACCACTCTACTGCACCTGGAGATACCCTCCAGGTCTGCATTGTAACTTGCGTCTCAGAGGCCTCTGGCAAAAGTCTCTGGTGAAGACGTGGGAAACTCACTCTGCAGGCAGTGTGGAACTGTGAGGGACTGAGGGTGAGCTCAACTCTCAGCAGTAAGATGATTTGGACAAGGCGTTCAGCTACCTTCTCACATATGGAACTTAGTATGTAGCACCAGTCTACCCCAGGAATTACTGGGAAATCGCTGTGATTGAGCTTGGAGGCACTAGTCTTGTGTGCCGGGAGATTCAGTTACCTCTCCCAACACTTCGGTGAAGCAGCGAGCCTAGGCCTTTGGAAGCGAAGGTAGCTGCAGGCAGGAGGTAGGGCTTACAGGCCATAAGCTCAACTCTCAGAAGTGGGTATGCATGGGAGGCAGATGTCTGCTACCCACTCGGACATGCGAGTGGAACCTAGCTACCTCTGATGAAGAAGGACTTTGGAAATCGCTGTATTCAACTCAGATACACGTGGGTTCAGGCACAACGATTCCACATGCTTTTCCTCACAACCTTTCCCTGCCACTAACATGAGGACTTTAGCAGCTCCTTCTACAGTCAAGCAGGATGCGGGAGGGTTGTGCCTGTCCTTAGCTCTCACAGGGAAGCATGCCTTGAAGCCAGCTGTCAACTAGCTGCATTCTTATGGCAGGGTGAAGGTAGCAGTATTCTGAGGACAGGAGGTTCCCAGATTACCACTCTACTGCACCTGGAGATACCCTCCAGGTCTGCATTGTTAACTTGCGTCTCAGAAGCCTCTGGCAACGTCTCTGGTGAAGACGTGCGAAACTCACTCTGCAGGCAGTGTGGAACTGTGAGGGACTGAGGGTGAGCTCAACTCTCAGAAGTAAGATGTTTTTGGACAAGGCGTTCAACTACCTACTCACGTATGGAACTTAGTATGTAGCACCAGTCTACACCCCAGGGAATACTAGGAAATCGATTGATTGAGCTTGGAGGCACTCGTGCTTGTGTGCCGGGAGATTCCAATTACCTCTCCCAAACACTTGCGTCAAGCAGCGAGCCTAGGCCTTTTGGCAAGCGAAAGGTAGCGAGCAGGCAGATTTGTAGGGTTACAGGCCATAGCTCAACTCTCAGAAGTGTGTATGCATGGGAGGCAGATGTCTGCTACCCACTCGGACATGGGAGTTGGAACCTAGCTACACTCCTATTGAAGAAGGATGTTGGAAATCGCTGTATTCAACTCAGATACACGGGAGTTCAGGCCCAATGCTTACACATGCTTTTCCCACAACCTATCCCAGCCACTAAACATAAGGAGGTTAGCAGGTACGTCTACAGTCAGGCAGGATGCGGGAGGGTTAGCCCTGTCCTCAGCTCTCACAGGGAAGCATGCCTAGAAGCCAGCTCTCAACTAGCTGCATTCTTATGACAGTGTGAAGGTAGCAGTATTCTGAGTAAGGAGGTTCCAGATTACCACTCTACTGCACCTGGAGATACCGTCCAGGTCTGCATTGTTAACTTGCGTCTCAGAGCCTCTGGCAAAAGTCTCTGGTGAAGACGTGGGAAACTCACTCTGCAGGCAGTGTGGAACTGTGAGGGACTGAGGGTGAGCTCAACTCTCAGCAGTAAGATGATTTTGGACAAGGCGTTCAGCTACCTTCTCACATATGGAACTTAGTATGTAGGCCACCAGTCTACCCCAGGAATTACTGGGAAATCGCTGGATTGAGCTTGGAGGCACTAGTCTTGTGTGCCGGGCAGATTCCAGTTACCCTCTCCCAACACTTCGGTGGAAGCAGCGGAGCCTAGGCCTTTTGGAAGCGAAAGGTAGCTGCAGGCAGGAGGTAGGGTTACATGGCCATAAGCTCAACTCTCAGAAGTGGGTATGCAGTGGGAGGCAGATGTCTGCTACCCACTCGGACATGCGAGTGGGAACCTAGCTACCCTCTGATGAAGAAGGACTTGGAAATCGCTGTATTCAACTCAGATACACGTGGGTTCAGAGCCACAAACGATTCCATAGGCGTTCTCACAACCTTTCCCTGCCACTAACATGAGGACGTTAGCAGCTCCTTCTACAGTCAAGCAGGATGCGGGAGGGTTGTGCCCTGTCCTTAGCTCTCACAGGGAAGCATGCCTTGAAGCCAGCTGTCAACTAGCTGCATTCTTATGGCAGTGTGAAGGTAGCAGTATTCTGAGACAGGAGTTCCCAGATTACCACTCTACTGCACCTGGAGATACCCTCCAGGTCTGCAATTGTTAACTTGCCTCAGAAGCCTCTGGCAACGTCTCTGGTGAAGACGTGCGAAACTCACTCTGCAGGCAGTGTGGAACTGTGAGGGACTGAGGGTGAGCTCAACTCTCAGAAGTAAGATGTTTTTTGGACAAGGCGTTCTAACTACCTACGCACGTATGGAAACTTAGTATGTAGCACCAGTCTACCCCCAGGATTACTAGGAAATCGCTTGAATTGAGCTTGGAGGCACTCGTCTTGTGTCCGGGAGATTTCCAGTTACCTCTCCCAAACCCTTGCGTCAATCAGCGAAGGCCTAGGCCTTTTGGAAGCGAAAGGTAGCTGCAGGCAGGATGTAGGGTTACAGGCCATAAGCTCAACTCTCAGAAGTGTGTATGCATGGGAGGCAGATGTCTGCTACCCACTCGGACATGGAGTTGGAACCTAGCTACACTCCTATTGAAGGAAGGATGTTGGAAATCGCTGTATTCAACTCAGATACACGGGAGTTCAGGGCCCAATGCTTACACATGCTTTTTCCCACAACCTATCACCAGCCACTAACATAAGGAGGTTAGCAGGTCGTCTACAGTCAGGCAGGATGCGGGAGGGTGTCTGCCCTATCCTCAGCTCTCACCAGGGAAACCTGCCTAGGAGCCAGCTCTTCACTAGCTGCATTCTTATGACAGTGTGAAGGTAGCAGTATTCTCTGAGTACAGGAGGTTCCCAGATGTACCACTCTACTGCACCTGAGATACCGTCCAGGTCTGCATTGTTAACTTGCGTCTCGATAGCCTCTGGCAAAAGTCTCTGGGTGAAGACGGTGAGGAAACTCACTCTGTAGGGCAGTGTGGAAACTGTTAGGGACTGGAGGGTTGAGCTCAACGCTCCGCAGTAAGATGATTTGGACAAGGCGTTCAGTTTTACCTCTCTCACATATGGAACTTAGTATGTAGCACCAGTCTACCCCAGGAAATTACTGGGAAATCGGCTGGCATTGAGCTTGGAGGCACTAGTCGTGTGTGCCGGGAGATTCCAGTTACCTTCTCCCAACACTTCGGTGAAGCAGCGAGCCTAGGCCTTTTGGAAGCGAAAGGTAGCTGCAGGCAGGAGGTAGGGTTACATGCCATAAGCTCAACTCTCAGAAGTGGGTATGCATGGAGGCAGATGTCTGCTACCCACTCGGACATGCGAGGGGGAACCTAGCTACCACTCTGATGAAGAAGGACTTTGGAAATCGCTGTATTCAACTCAGATACACGTGGGGTCAGGCACAAACGATTCCACAATGCTTTTCTCACAACCTTTCCCTTGACACTAACATGGAGGACGTTAGCAGCTCCTTCTACAGTCAGCAGGATGCGGGAGGGTTGTGCCCTGTCCTTAGCTCTCACAGGGAAGCATGCCTTGAAGCCAGCTGTCAAACTAGCTGCATTCTTAATGGCAGGGTGAAGGGTAGCAGTATTCTGAGACAGGAGGTTCCCAGATTTACCACTCTACTGCACCGGGAGATACCTCCCAGGGCTGCATTGTTAACTTGCGTCTCAGAAGCCTCTGGCAAACGTCTCTGGTGAAGACGTGCGCAACTCACTCTGCAGGCAGTGTGGAACTGTGAGGGACTGAGGTTGAGCTCACTCTCAGAAGTAGATGTTTTTGGACAAGGCGTTCAAACTACCTACTCACGTATGGAACTTAGTATGTAGCACCAGTCTACTACCCAGGATTTACTAGGAAATCGCTTGATTGAAGCTTGGAGGCACTCGTCTTGTGTGCTGGGAGATTCCGTTACCTCCTTCTTCCAACACTTGCGTCAAGCAGCGAGCCTAGGCCTTTTGGAAGCGAAAGGTAGCGGCAGGCAGGATGTAGGGTTACAGGCCATAAGGCTCAACTCTCATGAAGTGTGTATGCATGGGAGGCAGATGTCTGCTACCCACTCGGACATGGGAGTTGGAACGTAGCTACACTCCTATTGAAGAAGGATGTTGGAAATCGCTGTATTCAACTCAGATACATGGGAGTTCAGGCCCAATGCTTACACATGCTTTTCCCACAACCTATCCCAGCCACTAACATAAGGAGGTTAGCAGGTACGTCTACAGTCAGGCAGGATGCGGGAGGGTTCTGCCCTGTCCTCAGCTCTCACAGGGAAGCATGCCTAGAAGCCAGCTCTCAACTAGCTGCATTCTTATGACAGTGTGAAGGTAGCAGTATTCTGAGTAAGGAGTTTCCCAGATTACTACTCTACTGCACCTGGAGATACCCTCCAGGTCTGCATTGTTAACAAGCGTCTCAGAGCCTCTGGCAAACGTCTCTGGTGAAGACGTGCGAAACTCACTCTGCAGGCAGTGTGGAACTGTGAGGGACTGAGGGTGAGCTCAACTCTCAGCAGTAAGATGATTTTGGACAAGGCGTTCAGCTACCTTCTCACATATGGAACTTAGTATGTAGCACCAGTCTACCCCAGGAATTACTAGGGAAATCGCTGGATTGAGCTTGGAGGCACTAGTCTTGTGTGCCGGGAGATTCCAATTACCTCTCCCAACACTTCGGTTCAAGCAGCGAGCCTAGGCCTTTTGGAAGCGAAAGGTAGCTGCAGGCAGGAGGTAGGGTTACAGGCCATAAGCTCAACTCTCAGAAGTGGGTATGCATGGGAGGCAGATGTCTGCTACCCACTCGGACATGGGAGTTGGAACCTAGCTACACTCCTGATGAAGAAGGACTTTGGAAATCGCTGTATTCAACTCAGATACACGTGGGTTCAGGCACAACTGATTCCACATGCTTTTCTCCACAACCTATCCCAGCCACTAACATGAGGACGTTAGCAGCTCCGTCTACAGTCAAGCAGGATGCGGGAGGGTTGTGCCCTGTCCTTAGCTCTCACAGGGAAGCATGCCTTGAAGCCAGCTGTCAACTAGCTGCATTCTTATGGCAGGGTGAAGGTAGCAGTATTCTGAGTAAGGAGGTTCCCAGATTACCACTCTACTGCACCTGGAGATACCCTCCAGGTCTGCATTGTTAACTTGCGTCTCAGAAGCCTCTGGCAAACGTCTCTGGTGAAGACGTGCGAAACTCACTCTGCAGGCAGTGTGGAACTGTGAGGGACTGAGGGTGAGCTCAACTCTCAGAAGTAAGATGTTTTTGGACAAGGCGTTCAACTACCTACTCACGTATGGAACTTAGTATGTAGCACCAGTCTACCCCAGGAATTACTAGGAAATCGCTTGATTGAGCTTGGAGGCACTCGTCTTGTGTGCCGGGAGATTCCAGTTACCTCTCCCAACACTTGCGTCAAGCAGCGAGCCTAGGCCTTTTGGAAGCGAAAGGTAGCGGCAGGCAGGATGTAGGGTTACAGGCCATAAGCTCAACTCTCAGAAGTGTGTATGCATGGGAGGCAGATGTCTGCTACCCACTCGGACATGGGAGTTGGAACCTAGCTACACTCCTATTGAAGAAGGATGTTGGAAATCGCTGTATTCAACTCAGATACACGGGAGTTCAGGCCCAATGCTTACACATGCTTTTCCCACAACCTATCCCAGCCACTAACATAAGGAGGTTAGCAGGTACGTCTACAGTCAGGCAGGATGCGGGAGGGTTCTGCCCTGTCCTCAGCTCTCACAGGGAAGCATGCCTAGAAGCCAGCTGTCAACTAGCTGCATTTTTATGACAGTGTGAAGGTGGCAGTATTCTGAGTAAGGAGGTTCCTAGATTACCACTCTACTGCACCTGGAGATACCTTCCAGGTCTGCATTGTTAACTTGCGTCTCAGAAGCCTCTGGCAAACGTCTCTGGTGAAGACGTCGGAAACTCACTCTGCAGGCAGTGTGGAACTGTGAGGGACTGAGGGTGAGCTCAACTCTCAGCAGTAAGATGATTTTGGACAAGGCGTTCAGCTACCTTCTCACATATGGAACTTAGTATGTAGCACCAGTCTACCCAGGAATTACTGGGAAATCGCTGGATTGAGCTTGGAGGCACTAGTCTTGTGTGCCGGGAGATTCCAGTTACCTCTCCCAACACTTCGGTGAAGCAGCGAGCCTAGGCCTTTTGGAAGCGAAAGGTAGCTGCAGGCAGGAGGTAGGGTTACAGGCCATAAGCTCAACTCTCAGAAGTGGGTATGCATGGGAGGCAGATGTCTGCTACCCACTCGGACATGCGAGTGGGAACCTAGCTACACTCTGATGAAGAAGGACTTTGGAAATCGCTGTATTCAACTCAGATACACGTGGGTTCAGGCACAACGATTCCACATGCTTTTCTCACAACCTTTCCCTGCCACTAACATGAGGACGTTAGCAGCTCCTTCTACAGTCAAGCAGGATGCGGGAGGGTTGTGCCCTGTCCTTAGCTCTCACAGGGAAGCATGTCTAGAAGCCAGCTCTCAACTAGCTGCATCTGATGGCAGGGTGAAGGTAGCAGTATTCTGAGACAGGAGGTTCCAGATTACCACTCTACTGCACCTGGAGATACCGTCCTGGTCTGCATTGTTAACTTGCGTCTCAGAAGCCTCTGGCAAACGTCTCTGGTGAAGACGTGAGAAACTCACTCTGCAGGCAGTGTGGAACTGTGAGGACTGGAGGGTGAGCTCAACTCTCAGAAGTAAGATGTTTTTTGGACAAGGCGTTCAACTACCTACTCACTTATGGAACTTAGTTATGTAGCACCAGTCTACCCAGGAATTACTAGGAAATCGCTTGATTGAGCTTGGAGGCACTCGTCTTGTGTGCCGGGACGATCCAGTTACCTCTCCCAACATTTCGCGTCAAGCAGCGAGCCTAGGCCTTTTGGAAGCGAAAGGTAGCGGCAGGCAGGATGTAGGGTTACAGGCCATAAGCTCAACTCTCAGAAGTGTGTATGCATGGGAGGCAGATGTCTGCTACCCACTCGGACATGGGAGTTGGAACCTAGCTACACTCCTATTGAAGAAGGATGTTGGAAATCGCTGTATTCAACTCAGATACACGGGAGTTCAGGCCCAATGCTTACACATGCTTTTCCCACAACCTATCCCAGCCACTAACATAAGGAGGTTAGCAGGTACGTCTACAGTCAGGCAGGATGCGGGAGGGTTCTGCCCTGTCCTCAGCTCTCACAGGGAAGCATGCCTAGAAGCCAGCTCTCAACTAGCTGCATTCTTATGACAGTGTGAAGGTAGCAGTATTCTGAGTAAGGAGGTTCCCAGATTACCACTCTACTGCACCTGGAGATACCCTCCAGGTCTGCATTGTTAACTTGCGTCTCAGAAGCCTCTGGCAAACGTCTCTGGTGAAGACGTGCGAAACTCACTCTGCAGGCAGTGTGGAACTGTGAGGGACTGAGGGTGAGCTCAACTCTCAGAAGTAAGATGTTTTGGACAAGGCGTTCAACTACCTACTCACGTATGGAACTTAGTATGTAGCACCAGTCTACCCCAGGAATTACTAGGAAATCGCTGATTGAGCTTGGAGGCACTCGTCTTGTGTGCCGGGAGATTCCAGTTACCTCTCCCAACACTTGCGTCAAGCAGCGAGCCTAGGCCTTTTGGAAGCGAAAGGTAGCGGCAGGCAGGATGTAGGGTTACAGGCCATAAGCTCAACTCTCAGAAGTGTGTATGCATGGGAGGCAGATGTCTGCTACCCACTCGGACATGGGAGTTGGAACCTAGCTACACTCCTATTGAAGAAGGATGTTGGAAATCGCTGTATTCAACTCAGATACACGGGAGTTCAGGCCCAATGCTTACACATGCTTTTCCCACAACCTATCCCAGCCACTAACATAAGGAGGTTAGCAGGTACGTCTACAGTCAGGCAGGATGCGGGAGGGTTCTGCCCTGTCCTCAGCTCTCACAGGGAAGCATGCCTAGAAGCCAGCTCTCAACTAGCTGCATTCTTATGACAGTGTGAAGGTAGCAGTATTCTGAGTAAGGAGGTTCCCAGATTACCACTCTACTGCACCTGGAGATACCCTCCAGGTCTGCATTGTTAACTTGCGTCTCAGAGCCTCTGGCAAAAGTCTCTGGTGAAGACGTGGGAAACTCACTCTGCAGGCAGTGTGGAACTGTGAGGGACTGAGGGTGAGCTCAACTCTCAGCAGTAAGATGATTTTGGACAAGGCGTTCAGCTACCTTCTCACATATGGAACTTAGTATGTAGCACCAGTCTACCCCAGGAATTACTGGGAAATCGCTGGATTGAGCTTGGAGGCACTAGTCTTGTGTGCCGGCAGATTCCAGTTACCTCTCCCAACACTTCGGTGAAGCAGCGAGCCTAGGCCTTTTGGAAGCGAAAGGTAGCTGCAGGCAGGAGGTAGGGTTACAGGCCATAAGCTCAACTCTCAGAAGTGTGTATGCATGGGAGGCAGATGTCTGCTACCCACTCGGACATGCGAGTGGGAACCTAGCTACACTCTGATGAAGAAGGACTTTGGAAATCGCTGTATTCAACTCAGATACACGTGGGTTCAGGCACAACGATTCCACATGCTTTTCTCACAACCTTTCCCTGCCACTAACATGAGGACGTTAGCAGCTCCTTCTACAGTCAAGCAGGATGCGGGAGGGTTGTGCCCTGTCCTTAGCTCTCACAGGGAAGCATGCCTTGAAGCCAGCTGTCAACTAGCTGCATTCTTATGGCAGGGTGAAGGTAGCAGTATTCTGAGACAGGAGGTTCCCAGATTACCACTCTACTGCACCTGGAGATACCCTCCAGGTCTGCATTGTTAACTTGCGTCTCAGAAGCCTCTGGCAAACGTCTCTGGTGAAGACGTGCGAAACTCACTCTGCAGGCAGTGTGGAACTGTGAGGGACTGAGGGTGAGCTCAACTCTCAGAAGTAAGATGATTTTGGACAAGGCGTTCAACTACCTTACTCACAGTATGGAACTTAGTATGTAGCACCAGTCTACCCCAGGAATTACTAGGAAATCGCTGATTGAGCTTGGAGGCACTCGTCTTGTGTGCCGGGAGATTCCAGTTACCTCTCCCAACACTTGCGTCAAGCAGCGAGCCTAGGCCTTTTGGAAGCGAAAGGTAGCGGCAGGCAGGATGTAGGGTTACAGGCCATAAGCTCAACTCTCAGAAGTGTGTATGCATGGGAGGCAGATGTCTGCTACCCACTCGGACATGGGAGTTGGAACCTAGCTACACTCCTATTGAAGAAGGATGTTGGAAATCGCTGTATTCAACTCAGATACACGGGAGTTCAGGCCCAATGCTTACACATGCTTTTCCACAACCTATCCCAGCCACTAACATAAGGAGGTTAGCAGGTACGTCTACAGTCAGGCAGGATGCGGGAGGGTTCTGCCCTGTCCTCAGCTCTCACAGGGAAGCATGCCTAGAAGCCAGCTCTCAACTAGCTGCATTCTTATGGACAGTGTGAAGGTAGCAGTATTCTGAGTAAGGAGGTTCCCAGATTACCAGTCTACTGCACCTGGAGATACCCTCCAGGTCTGCATTGTTAACTTGCGTCTCAGAAGCCTCTGGCAAACGTCTCTGGTGAAGACGTGCGAAACTCACTCTGCAGGCAGTGTGGAACTGTGAGGGACTGAGGGTGAGCTCAACTCTCAGAAGTAAGATGTTTTGGACAAGGCGTTCAGCTACCTTACTCACATATGGAACTTAGTATGTAGCACCAGTCTACCCCAGGAATTACTAGGAAAATCGCTGGATTGAGCTTGGAGGCACTAGTCTTGTGTGCCGGGAGATTCCAATTACCTCTCCCAACACTTGCGGTCAAGCAGCGAGCCTAGGCCTTTTGGAAGCGAAAGGTAGCTGCAGGCAGGAGGTAGGGTTACAGGCCATAAGCTCAACTCTCAGAAGTGTGTATGCATGGGAGGCAGATGTCTGCTACCCACTCGGACATGCGAGTGGGAACCTAGCTACACTCTGATGAAGAAGGACTTTGGGAAATCGCTGTATTCAACTCAGATACACTGTGGGTTCAGGCCACAACGATTCCACATGCTTTCTCCCAACCTTTCCCATGCCACTAACATGAGGAGGTTAGCAGGCTCCTTCTACAGTCAGGCAGGATGCGGGAGGGTTCTGCCCTGTCCTCAGCTCTCACAGGGAAGCATGCCTAGAAGCCAGCTCTCAACTAGCTGCATTCTTATGGCAGGGTGAAGGTAGCAGTATTCTGAGACAGGAGGTTCCCAGATTACCACTCTACTGCACCCGGAGATACCCTCCAGGTCTGCATTGTTAACTTGCGTCTCAGAAGCCTCTGGCAAACGTCTCTGGTGAAGACGTGGGAAACTCACTCTGCAAGCAGTGTGGAACTGTGAGGGACTGAGGGTGAGCTCAACTCTCAGTAGCCAGATGTTTTTGGACAAGGCGTTCAACTACCTACTCACGTATGGAACTTAGTATGTAGCACCAGTCTACCCCAGGAATTACTAGGAAATCGCTTGATTGAGCTTGGAGGCACTCGTCTTGTGTGCCGGGAGATTCCAATTACCTCTCCCAACACTTGCGTCAAGCAGCGAGCCTAGGCCTTTTGGAAGCGAAAGGTAGCGGCAGGCAGGATGTAGGGTTACAGGCCATAAGCTCAACTCTCAGAAGTGTGTATGCATGGGAGGCAGATGTCTGCTACCCACTCGGACATGGGAGTTGGAACCTAGCTACACTCCTATTGAAGAAGGATGTTGGAAATCGCTGTATTCAACTCAGATACACGGGAGTTCAGGCCCAATGCTTACACATGCTTTTCCCACAACCTATCCCAGCCACTAACATGAGGATGTTAGCAGGTACGTCTCTACAGTCAGGCAGGATGGCGGGAGGGTTCTGCCCTGTCCTCAGCTCTCACAGGGAAGCATGCCTAGAAGCCAGCTACTAACTAGCTGCATTCTTATGACAGTGTGAAGGTAGCAGTATTCTGAGTAAGGAGGTTCCCAGATTACCACTCTACTGCACCTGGAGATACCCTCCAGGTCTGCATTGTTAACTTGCGTCTCAGAAGCCTCTGGCAAACGTCTCTGGTGAAGACGTAGGAAACTCACTCTGCAGGCAGTGTGGAACTGTGAGGGACTGAGGGTGAGCTCAACTCTCAGCAGTAAGATGATTTTGGACAAGGCGTTCAGCTACCTTCTCACATATGGAACTTAGTATGTAGCACCAGTCTACCCCAGGAATTACTGGGAAATCGCTGGATTGAGCTTGGAGGCACTAGTCTTGTGTGCCGGGAGATTCCAGTTACCTCTCCCCAACACTTCGGTGAAGCAGCGAGCCTAGGCCTTTTGGAAGCGAAAGGTAGCTGCAGGCAGGAGGTAGGGTTACAGGCCATAAGCTCAACTCTCAGAAGTGGTTATGCATGGGAGGCAGATGTCTGCTACCCACTCGGACATGCGAGTGGGAACCTAGCTACACTCTGATGAAGAAGGACTTTGGAAATCGCTGTATTCAACTCAGATACACGTGGGTTCAGGCACAACGATTCCACATGCTTTTCTCACAACCTTTCCCTGCCACTAACATGAGGACGTTAGCAGCTCCTTCTACAGTCAAGCAGGATGCGGGAGGGTTGTGCCCTGTCCTTAGCTCTCACAGGGAAGCATGCCTTGAAGCCAGCTGTCAACTAGCTGCATTCTTATGGCAGTGTGAAGGTAGCAGTATTCTGAGTAAGGAGGTTCCCAGATTACCACTCTACTGCACCTGGAGATACCCTCCAGGTCTGCATTGTTAACTTGCGTCTCAGAGGCCTCTGGCAAACGTCTCTGGTGAAGACGTGCGAAACTCACTCTGCAGGCAGTGTGGAACTGTGAGGGACTGAGGGTGAGCTCAACTCTCAGAGTAAGATGTTTTTGGACAAGGCGTTCAACTACCTACTCACGTATGGAACTTAGTATGTAGCACCAGTCTACCACAGGAATTACTAGGAAATCGCTGAATTGAGCTTGGAGGCACTCGTCTTGTGTGCCGGGAGATTCCAGTTACCTCTCCCAACACTTGCGTCAAGCAGCCGAGCCTAGGCCTTTTGGAAGCGAAAGGTAGCGGCAGGGCCGGATGTAGGGTTACAGGCCATAAGCTCAACTGCTCAGAAGTGTGTATGCATGGGAGGCAGATGTTGCTACCCACTCGGACATGGGAGTTGGAACCTAGCTACACTCCTATTGAAGAAGGATGTTGGGAAATCGCTGTCATTCAACTCAGAATACTACTGGGAGTTCAGGCCAATGCTTACACATGCTTTTCCCACAACCTATCCCAGCATCCACTAACATAAGGAGTTTAGGCAGTAACGCTTTACAGTCAGGCAGATGCGGAGGGTTACTGCCACCTTTCCTCAGCTCCTTCCACAGGGAAGGCCTGCCTTAGACGCCCAGAGCACTTCTCAACTAGCTGCATTCTTAATGACAGTTTGAATTTGTGCAAGGTAGCAGTATTCTGAGTAAGGAGGTTCCAGATTACCACTCTACTGCCCTGGAGATACCCTCCAGGTCTGCATTGTTAACTTGCGTCTCAGAAGCCTCTGGCAAACGTCTCTGTGAAGACCTGCGAAACTCACTCTGCAGGCAGTGTGGAAACTGTGAGGGACTGAGGGTGAGCTCAACTCTCAGAAGTAAGATGTTTTGGACAAGGCGTTCAGCTACCTTCTCACATATGGAACTTAGTATGTAGCACCAGTCTACCCCAGGAATTACTGGAAATCGCTGATTGAGCTTGGAGGCACTCGTCTTGTGTGCCGGGAGATTCCAATTCCTCTCCCAACACTTCCGTCAAACAGCGAGCCTAGGCCTTTTAGAAGTGAAAGGAACGCAGGCTGGATGGGGTTACAGGCCATAAGCTCAACTCTCAGAAGTGTGTATGCAGGGGAGCAGATGTCTGCTACCCATCTGACATGGGAGTTGGAAACTAGCTACACTTCGATTGAAGAAGGCCATTGGAAATCGCTGTATTCAACTCAGATACACAGGAGTTCAGGCC
>NW_023331928.1:0-31366 GCF_011100685.1 Canis lupus familiaris | reverse complement strand
GAGAGGCACAGGTGACAACCCCACTCACCAGGTCCAGGTGATGCCAACCTGCAGGCCATGCAGAGGAACCATGTCCCCATGATGCCCAGGTAGGGACTAGAGTTACCAGGTCTAGGTGATGCCAACCTGCAGGCCATGTGTGGAAACATTCCCGATGATGCCCAGGTAGGGACCAGAGTTACAAGGTCCAGGTGAGGCCAACCTGCAGGCCATGCAGTGGAACCATATCCCTATGATGCCAGGTAGGGACCAGATTCACCAGGTCCAAATGAGGCCAAGATGGATCATATTCACTAGGTCCAGGTGAGGCCCAGTTGAGGACCAGAGTCACCATATCTGATTGAGGCCTAGAGGGGTACCAGAATCCCCTGGTCCAAGTGACATCCAGATGGGGACCAGAGTCACCAGGTCAGGGTGAGGCCCAGAGAGGTTCCAGAGTCATCATATCCAGGTGAGGCTCAGGTATAGAACAGAGTCACCACGTACCAATGATTCCCAGGTGAGGACCAGAGTCACCAGGTCTGGGTGACGCGCAGATAGGATCAGAGTCACCAGTTCCAGGTGAGGCCAAGAAAGAGTCCACAGCAATCAGGTCCCGGTGGGGAACAAAGCCACCAGGACTGGGTGAGGCCCAGATGGGGACCAGATTCACCATGTCCAGGTGAGGCCCAGGTGGTGACCAGAGTCCCCGGGTCTGGGAGAGGACCAGGTAAGGACCAGATTCACCAGATCCAAGAGGCCCACGTGGGGACAGAGTCCCCAGGAATGGGTGAGGTCCTGGAGGCAACCCCACTCACCAGGTCCAGGTGAGGCCAGCCTGCAGGCCAGTCACCAGATCCATGTAGGCCCTAGTGGGGACCGGAGTCACCAGGTAAATGTGAGTCTACAAAAACACCACAGTCACCAGGTCCAGGTGTGGTTCATGTGGGAACGAGAGTCACCAGGTCCAGGTGAGACCCAGGTGGGGACCACAGTCACCAGGTCCAGATTGAGGCCGGGGGGGGACCAGAGTCATCAGGACCAGTTAGGCCAAAGTGTGGAGCAAAGTTATCATGTCCAGGTGAGGCCCAGGTGGGGAACAGAGTAACCATGTCCCATTGATGCCAGGTGGGAAAAGAGTCACAAGGTCCAGACGAGGCCTAAGTGAGGTGTAGATTCACCAGGTCCTGTTTAGGCCCAGTTGAGGACCAGAGTCCCCAGCTCCGGGTGAGTCCCAGAGGTCGACCAGAGTCACCCGTTCTGGTGATATCCAGGTGGGGACCAGAGTCAGCACGTCAGGGTGAGTCCCAAGGTCGGACGAGAATCACTAGGTCCAGGTGAGGCCCCGATGTGGAACTGAGAAACCAGGTCCCATGATGCCCATATGAGGACCTGAGTCACCAGGTCCAGGTGAGGTCCCTGTGGGAACCAGTCACCTCGTCCAGGTGAGGCCCCGGTGGGACCACACTCACCAGGTCCAGGTGAGGCCAAGTTATATAAGAGAGTATCCAGGTCCCAATGATGCCCAGGTAAGGACCAGAGTCAACAGGTCCAGGAGAGGCCCAAATATGGATCAGAGTCATTGTGTTCCAGGTGAGGCCAGATGGAGACCACAGGAACCAGGTCCAGGAGTGCCCCTTATGGGAACCAGAGCCGCCAGATCCAGGAGAGGTCCAGTGGGACCACAGTCACAAGGTCCAGGTAAGGCGCAGGTGGCAACAGGATTCACCAAGTCCAGGTGAGACCCAGGTGGCGACCATTCACCAGATCCAGGTGAGGACCAGCTAAGGACCAGATTCTCCAGGCCCAGTTGAAGCCCAAAGGGTGACAGGAGTCACCAGGTAAGGGTGAGGCCCAGAGGGGGAACCAGAGTAAACAGTTTAGTTTGAGGCCCCGAATGGGACCAGAGGTCCCTGGTCAAAGGTAGTCCCAAGTGTGGCATAGAGTATCCAGGTCCCAATGATGCCTGGGTGAGGACCAGAGTCACTAGGGCCATGCAGGCCCAGATGGGGAACAGAATCACTAGGTCCTGGAGAGGCATAGAATAACCATAGTCACCAGTATCAGGTGAGCCCCTTGTGGGAACCAGAGCCACTCTATCCAGCTGAGTCCCAGGTCCATGTGAGGCCCACGTGAGGACCAGATTCATCAGGTCGAATTGAGGCTTAGCTGGGGACAAGAGTCACCAGGTCTGGGTGCGGCCTAGGTGGGGCAAGATTTAGTAGTTCTGAGTTAGGTCAAAGTGGGCACGAGAGACACCAGGTCCAGCTGAGGCCAAAGGGAGGACCAGAGTCACCAGATACCGGTGAGGTCCATGTTGGAAAGAGAGTCACCAGGTCCAGAGAGGTCCAGGTGGCGACTAGAGTCACCAGATCCAGGTGAAGTCCAGGTGGGGACCAGAGTCACCAGATCCAGGTGAAGCCCAGGTGGGAGCAGAGTCACTAGGTCCAGATGAGGCCCAGGTGAGGACCAGAGTTACATGGTACACGTGAGACCCCGATTGGGATCACAGGCAACAGGTCCATGTGAGGCCGGCTTGGGGACATGGTCAACAGGTGTACTTGAGGCCCAGGTGTGGAACACAGTAAGCAGGTCCAGGTGAGTCCCCGGTGGTGAGAAGAGTCACCACGTCCAGTTGAGGCCCAAGTGGGGACCAGGATCACCAGGTACAGGGGAGGCCCTTGAAAGAACCAGAGTCAACAGTTCGAGTTCAGGCGCAGGTGGCAACCAGGGTCAGCAGGTCCAAGTCAAGCCAAACTGGACTTCACAGTCACTAGGGCACGGTGAGACCCAGAGGGGAGCATAGTCACCTGGTCCAGGTGAGGTCCAGTTGTGGAACACAGTCACCAGTTCCCAATTTTTCCCAGTTGAGGACCATGGTCAACAGGGCCAGGTGAGCCCCAGATGGGGGCCGGAGTCCCGAAATCCAGGTGAAGCCCAGGTGGGGACCAGAGTCACCAGATCCAGGGTAGTCTCAGGTGCAGACCAGAATCACCAGGTCCAGGTGTGTTGCAGGTGGCAACCAAATTCACCAGGTCACAGTAAGGCACTGGTGGGGACCAGAGTCACCAGGTACATGAGAAGCTAGAAACATGGGATCCCTGGGTGGCGCAGCGGTTTGGCGCCTGTCTTTGGTTCAGGGCGCCATCCTGGAGACCCGGGATCGAATCCCACGTCGGACTCCCGGTGCATGGAGCCTGCTTCTCCCTATGCCTGTGTCTCTGCCTCTCTCTCTCTCTGTGACGATCATAAATAATAAAAATTAAAAAAAAAGATGCTAGAAACACTGCGGCCAACAGGTCACATGATCTCCATGTGGGAACGAGAATCACCAGTTACAGGTGAGGACCAGGTGGGGATCCGACTCACCATCCAGGTGAGACCCAGGTGGGAATCAGTGTCACCATGTCCAGGTGTGGCCCAGGTAAAGACTAGAGTTAATAGGTCCGGCTGGGTCACTGTTAGTGAACAGTGTAACCATATCCTGATGCTACCAGGTGGGTAGCAGAGACACCAGGTCCTGGTGAGCCCAATTGGGACCAGTGACAGATCCAGGTGAGGTCCGGAGGGGACCAGAGTCACCCGGTTCTGGTGATATCCGTGGGGGGGATTAGAGTCCGCACGTCAGGGTGAGGCCCAGAGAGGGACGAGAATACTAGGTCCAGGTGAGGCCCCAATGTGGAATTGAGAAACCAGGTCCCAGTGTCCATATGAGGACCTGAATCACCAGGTCCAGTTGAGGTCCCTGTGGGAACCAGTCACCTCGTCCAGGTAAGGCCCAGGTGGGACACAGTCACCAGGTCCAGGTGAGGCCAGGTATATAAGAGAGTATCCAGGTCCCAATGATGCCTAGGTAAGGACCAAGCAGGTCCAGAGAGGCCCAAATATGTATCAGAGTCATTGTGTTCCAGGTGAGGCCAGATGGAGACACAGGACCAGTCAGGAGAGCCCCATATGGGAACCAGAGCCACCAGATCCAGGTGAGGTCCAGGTGGGACCACAGTCACAAGGTCCAGGTGAGCAGGTGGCAACAGGATTCACCAAGTCCAGGTGAGGCCCAGGTGGCGACCAGTCACCAATCCAGGTGCGGACCAGCTAAGGACCAGATTCACCAGGCCCAAGTGAAGCCCAAGGGGTGACCAGAGTCACCAGGTAAGGGTGAGGCCCAGAGGGGGAACCAGAGTAACCAGTTTAGTTTGAGGCCCAGAATGGGACCAGAGGTTCCCTGGTCAAGTGAGGCCCAGGTGTGGAATAGAGTATCCAGTTCCCAATGATCCTGGGTGAGGACCAGAGTCACTAGGGCCATGCAGGCCCAGATGGGAACAGAATCACTAGGTCCTGGTGAGGCATAGAATAAGACCACAGTCACCAGTATCAGTGAGCCCCTGTGGAACCAAGCCACTCTATCAGCTGAGTCCCAGGTCCATGTGAGTCCCACGTGAGGACCAGATTCATCAGTCGAATTGAGGCATAGCTGGGACAAGAGTCACCAGGTCTGGGGCGGCCTAGGTGGGGCAAGATTCAGCAGTTCTGAGTTAGTCAAAGTGGGGACGAGAGACACCAGGTCCATGTGAGGCCAAACTGAGTATCAGAGTCACCAGATTCCAGTTGAGGTCCATGTTGGAAAGAGAGTCACAGGTCCAGGAGAGGTCCAGAGCAGACCAGAGTCCCAGATCCAGGTGAAGTCCAGGTGGGGACCAGAGTCACAGATCCAGATGAAGCCAGGTTGGCACCAGACTCACTAGGTCCAAATGAGGCCCAGGTGAGGACCAGAGTACCAGGTACACGTAAGGCCCCGGTGGGAATCAGAGGCAAGAAGTCCATGTGAGCCCGGCTTGGGGACCATGGTCAACAGGTCTACTTGAGGCCCATGTGTGGAACAGGAACCAGGTCCAGGTGAGTCCCCGGTGGTGACAAGAGTCACCACGTCCAGGTGAGACCCAGGTGGGTACCAGGATCACCAGGTACAGGGGAGGCCCTTGAAAGAACCAGAGTCAACAGTTCGAGGTCAGGCCAGGTGGCAACCAAGGTCAGCAGGTCCAAGTCAGGCCAAAGTGGGGTTCAGAGTCATAGGGTACGGTGAGACCCGGAGGCGGACCAGAGTCACGTGGTCCAGGTGAGGTCCAGTTGTGGAACAAAGTCACCGGGTCCCAATTCTGCAGAGTTGAGGACCATGGTCAACAGGGCCAGGTGTGGCCCAGATGGGGACCGGAGTCCCCAAATCCAGGTGAAGCCCAGGTGGAGACCACAGTCACCAGATCCAGGGTTGTCTCAGGTGCAGACCAGAATCCCCAGGTCCATGTGAGGTGCAGGTGACAACCACACTCACCAGGTCCCGGTGAGGCCCTGGTGGGAACCAGAGTCACGAGGTACATGAGAAGCTAGAAACACTGCAGCCACCAATCCACATGATGTCCATTGGGAACGAGAATCACCCAGTTACAGGCGAGGACCAGGTGGGGATCCGACTCACCATGTCCAGGTGAGACCCAGGTGGGAACCAGTGTCACCATGTCCAGGTGTGGCCCAGGTGAAGACCAGAGTCAATAGGTCCGGCTGGGTCACTGATAGTGAACAGTGTAACCATATCCTGATGCTACCCAGGTGGTAACCAGAGACACAAGGTCCTGGTGAGGCCCAGGTGGGACCAGAGACATGAAGTCCAGGTGAGGTCCCGATGGAAACCCAGTCACCAGGTCAGGTGAGGCCATGCTTAGGATCAGAGTCACCAGTTACCGGTGAGGCCCAGGTGGAGCAGAGACACCAGATCCAGATGAGGCGAAGGTGGGGAGCATATTCACTACGTCCCGTTGAGGCCCAGTAGAGGACCAGAGTCACCAGGTCTAGTTGAGGCCTAGAGGGGTACCAGGTTCACCTGGTCTAGGTACCTTCCAGATGGGGACCAGAGACACCATGTCAGGGAGAGGGCCAGAGGGGATCAGAGTCATCGTGTCCAGGTGAGGCTCACGTGTGGAAGAGAGTATCCAGGTCATAATGGTCCACAGGTGAGGAACAGAGTCAACAGATCTGAGTGATGCCCTGTCAGGATCAGAGTCAACAGTTCCAGGTGAGGCTAGAAGGAGTCCACAGCAATCAGGTCCAGGTGGGTAAAAAAGTTACGAGGACTGGATGAGGCCCAGATGGGGACACAGATTACCAGGTCCAGGTGATTCCCAGGTGGTGACCAGAGTTACCAGATTCACCAGGTCCAGGTGATTCCCAGGTGGTGACCAGAATTACCAGATACAACAGTCCAAGTGAGGCCCACGTAGGGGCCTGTGTCACCAGGTATGGGTGAGGCCCAAGTGGCATCCCACTCACCGGGTCCATGAGGCCTACCTGCAGGCCATGCAAAGTAACCGAGTCCCGATAATGCCAAGGTAGGGACCAGAGTTACCAGGTCCAGGTGAGGCCAACCTGTAGGCCATGCAGTGGAACCAGGTCCCCATGATGCCCAGGTAGGGACCAGAGTAACCTGGTCCAAATGAGGCCAAGATGGAGCATATTCACTAAGTCCAGCCGAGGCCCAGTTGAGGACCAGAGACACCAGATCTGGTTGAGGCCTAGAGGGGTACCAGAATCACCTCTTCCAGGTGACATCCAGATGGGGACCAGAGTCACCAGGTCAGGGTGAGGCCCAAAGGGTTCCAGAATCATCATGTCCAGGTGAGGCTCAGGTGTTGAACAGAGTCACCAGGTACCAATGATGCCCAGATGAGGACCAGAGTCACCAGGCCTGAGTCACGCGCAGAGAGGATAAGAGTCACCAGTTCCAGGTGAGGCCAAGAAAGAGTCCAAGCAATCAGGTCCAGGTGGGGAACAAAGTCACCAAGACCGGTGAGGCCCAGATGGGGAAGTTCACCAGGTCCAGGTGAGGCCCAGGTGGTGACAGAATCCCCGGGTCTGGGAGAGGACCATGTAAGGACCAGATTCACCAGTTCCAAGAGGACCACGTGGGTTCCTGAGTCACCAGGTATGGGTGAAGCTCAGGTGCAACCCCACTCACCAGGTCCAGGTGAGGCCAACCTGCAGGCCACAGTCAGCAGATCCAGGTGAGGCCCTAGTGGGGACTGGTGTCACCAGGTAAATGTGAGTCTACAAGAACACCACAGTCACCACGGTCCAGTGTGGTTCATGTGGGAACGAGAGTCACCAGGTCCAGGTGAGACCCAGTTGGGGACCACAGTCACAAGGTCCAGATTGAGGCCTAGGTGGTGGGACGAGAGTTATCAGGAGCAGTTGAGGCCAAAGTGTGGATCAAAGTTATCATGTTTAGGTGAGGCCCATGTGGGGAACAGAGTATCCATGTCCCATTGATGCCAGGTGGGAAAAGAGTCACAAGGTCCAGACGAGGCCTAAGTGAGGAGTAGATTCACCAGGTCCTGTTGAGGACAGCTGAGGACCAGTGTCCCCAGCTCCGGGTGAGTCCCAGAGGGGGACCAGAGTCACCCGGTTCTGGTGATATCAAGGTGGGGACCAGAGTCACCACGTCAGGTGAGGCCCAGAGGGGGACTAGAATCACTAGGTCCAGGTGAGGCCCCGATGTGGAACTGAGAAACCAGGTCCCATGATGCCCATATGAGGACCTGAGTCACCAGGTCCAGGTGAGGTCCCTGTGGGAACCAGTCACCTCGTCCAGGTGAGGTCGAGGTGGGACCACAGTCACAAGGTTCAGGTGATGCGCAGGTGGCAACAGGATTCACCAAGTCCAGGTGAGTCCCAGGTGGCGACCAGTCACCATATCAAGGTGCGGAACAGCTAAGGACCAGATTCTCCAAGCCCAAGTGAAGTCCAACGAGTGACCAGAGTCACCAGGTCAGGGTGAGGCCCAGTTGGGACCAGAGACATGAGGTCCAGGTGAGGCCCCGATGGGAAACACAGTCCCAGGTCCATGTGAGGCCAAACTGAGTACCAGAGTCACCAGATCCAGGTGAGGTCCATGTTGGAAAGAGAGTCACCAGGTCCAGGAGAGGTCCAGAAGGGGACCAGAGTCACCAGATGCAGGTGAAGTCCAGGTGGGGACCAGAGTCACCAGATGCAGGGTGAATCCCAGGTGGGCACAGAGTCACTAGGTCCAGATGAGGCCCAGGTGAGGACCAGAGTTACCAGGTACACGTGAGGCTCCGGTGGGGATCAGAGGCAACAGGTCCATGTGAGGCCGGCTTGGGGACCATGGTCAACAAGTCTACTTGAGGCCCAATGTGGAACACAGTAGCAGGTACAGGTGAGTACGCGGTTGACATGAGTTACCACGTCCAGGTGAGGCCCAGGTGGGGACCAGGATCACAAGACAGGGTAGGCCCTTGAAAGTACCAGAGTCAACAGTTCGAGGTCAGGCGCAGGTGGCAACCAGGGTCAGCAGGTCCAAGTCAGGCCAAAGTGGGGTTCACAGTCACTAGGGTACGGTGAGACCCAGAGGTTGATCAGAATCACCTGGTCTAGGTGACGTCCAGTTGTGGAACACAGTCACCGCGTCCCAATTTTGCGCAGTTGAGGACCATGGTCAACAGGGCCAGGTGAGGCCCAGATGGAGACCGGAGTCCCCAAAGCGGGTGAAGCCCAGGTGGGGACCACAGTCACCAGATCCAGGGTAGTCTCAGGTGCAGACCAGAATGACCAGGTCCACTTGAGGTGCAGGTGGCAACCACACTCACCAGGTCCCTGTGAGGCCCTGGTGGGGACCAGAGTCACGAGGTACATGAGAAGCTAGAAACACTGCAGCCACCAGGTCCACATGATGTCCATGTGGGAACGAGAATCACCAGTTACAGGTAGGACCAGTTGTGGATCCGACTCAGCATGTCCAGGTGAGACCCAGGTGGGAACCAGTGTCACCATGTCCAGGTGTGGCCCAAGTGAAGACCAGAGTTAATAGGTCTGGCTGGGTCACTGTTAGTGAACAGTGTAACCGTATCCTGATGCTACCCTGGTGGGTACCAGAGACACCAGGTCCTGGTGAGGCCCAGGTGGGACCAGAGACATGAGGTCCAGGTGAGGTCCCGATGGGAACCACAGTCACCAGGTCAGGTGAGGCCATGCTTAGGATCAGAGTCACCAGTTACCGGTGAACCCAAGGTGGATCCAGAGTCACCTGGTAAAGAAGAGGCCAAATCAGGACTAGAGTTACCAGGATCAGGTCAGTCCCAGTGGGGAATACAGTAACCATGTCCCGATGATGCCCAGGTAGAACCAGAGTCACAGGTCCAGATGAGGCACAGTTGGGGAGCATATTCACTAGGTCCCGGTGAGGCCCAGTGAGGACCAGAGTCACCAGGTCTAACTGAGGCCTAGTGGGGTACCAGATTCACCTGGTCTAGGTGACATCCACATGGACCAGAGTTACCACGTCAGGGTGAGGCCCAGAGTGGATCCAGAGTCATCATGTCCAGGAGAGGCTCAGGTGTGGTACAGAGTATCCTGTTCATAGTGGTCCACAGGGGAGGACCAGAGTCAGGAGATTGAGCTAGGCCCAGTTAGGATGAGAGTCACCAGTTCCAGGTGAGGCCAAGAAGTAGTCCACAGCAATCAGGTCCAGGTGGGGAACAAAGTCACCAGGACTGGGGGAGGCCCAGATGGGGACCACATTCACCCGGTCCAGGTGATTCCCAGGTTGTGACCAGAGTTACCAGTTCTGAGTGAGGACCAGGTAAGGACCAGATTCACCAGGTCCAAGTGAGGCCCACGTGGGACCTGTGTCACCAGGTATGGGTGAGGCCCAGGTGGCAAAACCACTCACCAGGTCCAGGTGAGGCCAACCTGCAGGCCATGCAGAGGAACCATGTCCCGATGAAGCCCAGGTAGGGACCAGAGTTACCAGGTCCAGGTGAGGCCAACCTGCAGGCCATGCAGTGGAACCATGTCCCGATGATGCCCAGGTATGGACCAGAGTCACCAGGTCCAAATGATGCCCAGATCGAATATATTCACTACGTCCAGGTGAGGCCCCATTTGAGGACCAGAGTCACCAGATCTGGTTGAGGCCTAGAGGGGTACCAGAATCACCTGGTCCAGGTGACATCCAGATGGGGACCAGAGTCACCAGGTCAGGGTGAGGCCCAGAGAGGTTCCAGAGTCATCATGTCCAGGTGAGGCTCAGGTGTGGAACAGAGTAATCAGGTACCAGTGATGCCCAGGTGAGTTCCAGAGTCACCAAATCTGGGTGACGCGCAGATAGGATCAGAGTCACCAGTTCCAGGTGAGGGCAAAAAGAGTCCACAGCAATCAGGTCCAAGTGGGGAACAAAGTCACCAGGACTGTGTGAGGCCCAGATGGGGACCAGATTCCACCAGGCCCAGGATAGGCCAAGGTGGGTGACCAGATTCCCCGGGTCTGGGAGAGGACCAGGTAAGGGACCAGATTCACCAGGTCAAGAGGCCCACGTGGGGGAACTGAGTCTCCAGGTAGTGGTGAGGCCCTGGTGGCAAACCCTACTCACCAGGTCCAGTGAGGTCAACATGCAGGGCCAGACTCACCAGATCAAGGTGAGCCCTAGTGGGTACCGGAGTCACCAGGTAAATGTGAGTCTACAAGAACACCACAGTCACCAGGTCCAGGTGTGGTTCATGTGGGAACGAGATTCACCTGGTCCAGTTGAGACACAGGTGGGGACCACAGTCACCAAGTCCAGATTGAGGCCTAGGTGGGGGGACCAGATTCATCAGGACCAGTTGAGGCCAAAGTGTTGAGCAAAGTTATCATGTCCAGTTGAGACCTAGGTGGAGAACAGAGTAACCATTGTCCCAGTGATGACAGTTGGAAAGAGTCCACAAGGTCCGCATGAGGCCTAAGTGAGGAGTCAGATTCACCAGGTCCTGTTGAGGCCCATTGAGGACCAGTGTCCCAGCTCTGGGTGAGTCCCAGAAGGAGACCAGAGTCACGCGGGTTCTGGAGATATCGAGGTGGGGACCAGAGTCACCACGTCAGGTGAGGCCCAGAGGGGACGAGAATCACTAGGTCCAGGTGAGACCCCAATGTGGACCTGAGAAACCCGGCCCATGATGTCCCATATGAGGTTCCTGAGTCACCAGGTCCAGGTGAGGCCCAGGTGGGACCACAGTCACAAGGTCCAGGTGAGGCCAAGGTATATAAGAGAGTATCCAGGTGTTCCCAATGATGCCCAGGTAAGGACCAGAGTCAACAGGTCAGGAGAGGCCCAATATGGATCAGAGTCATTGGTTCTAAGTGAGACCAGAAGGAGACCACAGGGAACCAGGACCAGGAGAGCGCCCATATGGGAAACCAGAGCACCAGATCTAGGTGAGGTACAGGTGGGACCACAGTCACAAGGTCCAGGTGAGGCCGCAGGTCGACAACAGATTCACCCAAGTCCAGGTGATGCCCAGGTGGCGACCTGTCACCAGATCCAGGTGTGGACCAGCTAAGGACCAGATTCACCCGGCCCAAGTGAAAACCAAGGGGTGACCAGAGTCACCAGGTAAGGGTGAGGCCCAGTTAGCATCAGAGTCAGCAGTTCCAGGTTAGCCATGAAGGAGTCCACAGCAATCAGGTCCAGGTGGGGAAGAAAGTCAACAGGACTGGGTGAGGCCCAGATGGGGACCAGATTCACCAGGCCCAGGTGATTCCCATGTGGTGACCAGAGTTACCAGTTCCGGGTGACCACAGGTAAGGACCAGATTCACCAGGTCCAAGGAGGCCCACGTGGGGACTGTGTCACTCGGCAAGGGTGAGGCCCAGGTGACAAACCCACTCTCCAGTTCCAGGTGAGGCCAACCTGCAGGCCATTGCTGAGGAACAGGTCCAAAGATGCTCAGGTAGGGACGAGAGTTACCAGGTCCAGGTGAGGCAACCTACAGGCCATGCAGTGGAACCATGTCCCGATGATGCCAGGTAGGGACCAGAGTTACCAGGTCCAAATGAGGCCCAGATGGAGCATATTCACTAAGTCCAGGTGAGGCCCAGTTGAGGACCAGAGTCACCAGACCTGGTTGAGGCCCAGAGGGGTACCATAATCCCCTGGTCCCGGTGACATCCATATGGGGACCAGAGTCACCAGGTCAGGTTGATAGCCAGAGAGGTACCAGAGTCATCATATCCAGGGGAGCCTCAGGTATGGAACAGAGTCACCAGGACCAATGATGCCCAGGTGAGGACCAGAGTTACCAGGTACACGAGAGGCCCCGGGGGATCAGAGGCAACAGGTCCATGTGAGGCCGGCTTGGGGACCATGGTCAACAGGTCTACTTGAGGCTCAGGTGTGGAACACAGTAACAAGGTCTAGGTGAGTAACCGGTGGTGACAAAATTACACGTCCAGGTGAGGCCCAGGTGGGGACCAGGATCACCAGGTCCAGGGGAGGCCCTTGAAAGTACCAGAAAGTCAACATTACGACGTCAGTCGCAGGTAGGAACCAGGGTCAGCAGGTCCAAGTCAGTCCAAAGTGGGGTTCACAGTCACTAGGGCACGGTGAGACCCAGAGGGGGACCAGAGTCGCCTGGTAAAGGTGAGGTCCAGGTGTGGAACACAGTCACCAGGTCCCATTTTGCCCAGTTGAGTACCATGGTCAACAGGACCAGGTGACGCCCAGATGGGGACCGGAGTCCCCGAATCCAGGTGAAGCCCAGGTGTAGACCACAGTCACCAGATCCAGGGTATTCTCAGGTGCAGACCAGAATCACCAAGTCCAGGTGAGGTGCAGGTGGCAACCACACTCACCAGGTCCCGGTGAGGCCCTGGTGGGGACCAGAGTCACGAGGTACATGAGAGCTAGAAACACTGCAGCCACCAGGTCCACATGATGTCCATGTGGGAACGACAATCACCAGTTACAGGTGAGGACCAGGTGGGGATCCAACTCACCATGTCCAGGTGAGATCCAGGTGGGAACCAGTGTCACCATGTCCATTTTTGGCCCAGGTGAAGACCAAAGTTAATAGGTCCAGCTGGATCACTGTTAGTGAACAGTGTAACAATATCCTGATGTTACCCAGGTGGGGACCAGAGACAAAGGTCCAGGTGAGATCCCGATGGGAACCACAGTCACCAGGTCAGGTGAGGCCATGCTTAGGATCAGAGTCACCAGTTACAGGTGAGGCCCAGGTAGAGCCAGAGTCACCTGCTACAGAAGAGGCCAAAGTCAGGACCAGAGTTGCCATGATCAGGTCAGTCCCAGTGGGGAATACAGTAACCATTTCCCGAGGATGCCCAGGTAAACCAGAGTCACCATGCCCAGATGCGGCGCAGGTGGGGAGCATGTTCACTAGGTCCCGGTGAGGCCCACTTGGGGCCCAGTGTCACCAGGTCAAGTTGAGGCCTAGAGGGTACCAGATTCACCTGGTCTAGGTGAAATCCAGATGGGACCAGAGTCACCATGTCAGGCTGAGGCCCAGAGGGGATCCAGAGTCATCATGTCCAGGTGAGGCTCACGTGTGGAACAGAGTATCCAGTTCATAATGGTCCACAGGTGAGGACCAGAGTCACTAGATCAGGGTGAGGCCCAGTTAGTATCAGAGTCACCAGTTCCAGGTGAGGCCAAGAAGGAGTCCACAGCAATCAGGTCCAGTTGGGGAACAAAGTAACCAAGAATGGATGACCCCAGATGGGGACCAGATTCACCAGGTCCAGGTGATTCCCAGGTGGTGACCTGAGTTAAAAGTTCCGGGTGAGGACCAGGTAAGGTCCAGATTCAGCAGGTCCAAGTGAGGCCCACGTGGGACCTGTGTCACCAGGCATGGGCGAGGCCCAGGTGGCAACCCCACTCACCAGGTCCAGGTGAGGCGAACCTGCAGGCCATGCAGAGGTACCATGTCCCGATGATGCCCAGGTAGGGACGAGATTTAACAGGTCCAGGTGAGGCCAACCTGCAGGCCAAGCAGTAAAACCATGTCCCGATGATGCCGAGGTTGGGATCAGAATCACCAGGTCCAATGAGACCCAGATGGAGCATATTTACTAGGTCCAGGTGAGGTGCAGTGGAGTACCAGAGTCACAAGACCTGGTTGAGGCCTAGAGGGGTACCAGAATCACCTGGTCCAGGTGACATCCAGATGGGGACCAGAGTCACCAGGTCAGGATGAGGCCCAGAGACGTTCCAGAGTTAACATGTCCAGGTGAGGCTCAGGTTGGAACAGAGTCACCAGGTATCAAAGATGCCCAGGTGAGGACCAGAGTCACCAGGTCTGGGTAATGTGCAGATAGGATCAGAGTCACCAGTTCAAGGTGAGGCCAAGAAATTGTCCACAGCAATCATCCAGGTGGGGAACAAAGTCACCAGGACTGGGTGATGCCCAGATGGGACCAGATTGACCAGGTCCAGGTGAGGCCCAGGGGGTGACCAGAGACCCCGGGTATGGGAGACGACCAGGTAAGGACCAGATTCACCAGGTCCAAGAGGCCGACGAGGGGCCTGTGTCCCCAGGTACGGGTGAGGCACAGGTGGCAACCACACTCACCAGGTCCAGGAGAGGCCATCTTTCGCGCCATGCAGAGGAACCGTGTCCCGATGATGCCCATGTAGGAACCAGAGTTACCAGGTCCAGGTGATGTCAACCTGCAGGCCATGCAGTGGAACCATGTACCGATGATGCCGAGGAGGGACCAGAGTCACCAGGTCCAAATGAGGCCCAGATGGAGCATATTCACTAGGTCCAGGTGAGGCCCAGTTGAGGACCAGAGTCACCAGATCTGGTTGAGGCTCAGAGGGTACCAAAATCACCTGGTCCAGGTGACATCCAGATGGGGACCAGAGTCACCAGGACAGGGTGAGGCCCAGAGAGGTTCCAGAGTCATCATGTCCAGGTGGGCTCAGGTGTGGAACTGAGTCACCAGGTACCAAGATGCCCACATGAGGACCAGAATCACAGATCTGGGTGACGCACAGATAGGATCAGAGTCACCAGTTGCAGGTGAGGCAAAGAAAGAGTCCACAGCAATCAGTTCCAGGTGGGGAACAAAGTAACCAGGACTGGGTGAGGCCCAGATGGGGACCAGTTTCCCTTCTCCAGGTGAGGCCCAGGTGATGACCAGAGTCCCCAGGTTGGGAGAAGACGAGGTAAGGACCAGATTCACCAGGTCCAAGAGGCCCACGTGGGGACCTGAGTCACCAGGTATCGGTGAGCCACAGGTGGCAATCCCACTCACCAGGTTCAGGTGAGGCCAACCTGCAGGCGGCGCAAACCATGTCCCGATGATGCCTAGTTAGGGACCCGAGTCACCAGGTCCAAATGAGGCCAAGATGGAGCATATTCACTAAGTCCACGTGAGGCCCAGTTGAGGACCAGAATCACCAGATCTGCTTGAGGCCTAGATGGGAACCAGAATCACCCAGTCCAGGTTACGTCCTAATGGGGACCAGAGTCACCAGGTCAGGGTGAGGCCCAGAGAAGTTCCAGAGTCATCATGACCAGGTGAGGCTCAGTGTGGAACAGAGTCACCAGGTACGAATGATGCCCAGGTAAGGACCAGAGTCAACAGGTCTGGTGACGCGCAGATAGGATCAGAGTCACCAGTTCCAGGTGAGGCCAAGAAAGAGTCCACAGCAATCAGGTCAAGGTGTGGAACAAAGTCATCAAGAATGGGTGAGGCCCAGATTGGGACCAGATTCACCAGATCCAGGTGAGGCCCAGGTGGTGACCAGAGTCATCGGGTCTGGGAGAGGACCAGGTAAGGACCAGATTCACCAGGTCCAAGAGGCTCACATGGGACCTGAGTCACCAGGTATGGGTGAGGCCCTAGAGGCAACCCACTCACCAGGTCCAGGTGAGGCCAACCTGTAGGCCAGAGTCACCAGATCCAGGTGAGGCCCTAGTGGGGACCGGAGTCACCAGGTAAATGTGAGTCTACAAGAACACCACAGTCACCAGGTCCAGGTGTGGTTCATGTGGGAACGAGATTCACCAGGTCCAGGTGAGACCCAGGTGGGGACCATAGTCCCCAGGTCCAGATTGAGGACTAGGTAGGGGGACCAGAGTCATCAGGACTTGTTGATGCCAAAGTGTGGAGCAAAGTAATCATGTCCAGGTGAGACCCAGGTGGGAACAGAGTAACCATGTCCCATTGATGCCAGGTGGGAAAAGAGTCACAAGGTCCAGACGAGGCCTAAGTGAGGAGTAGATTCACCAGGTCCTGTTGAGGCCCAGCTGAGGACAAGTGTCGACAGCCCCGGGTGATTCCCAGAGGGGGACCAGAGTCTCCGGTCCTGGTGATATCCAGGTGGGGACCAGAGTCAGAGTCGTCCAGGTGAGGCCCGATGTGGAACTCAGAAACCAGGTCCCATGATGCCCATATGAGGACCTGAGTCACCAGGTCCAGGTGAGGTCCCTGTGGGAACCAGTCACCTCGTCCAGGAGGCCCAGGTGGGACACAGTCACCAGGTAGGTGAGGCCAGGTATATAGAGAGTATCCAGGTCCCAGTGATCCCAGTAGAACCAGAGTCACCAGATCCAGATGAGGCGCAGGTGGGGAGCATGTTCACTAGGTCCCCGTGAGGCCCAGTTCAGGACCAGAGTCACCAGGTCAAGTTGAGTCCTAGAGGGATAGATTCACCTAGTCAGGTGAATCCTGATGGGGACCAGAGTCATGAGGACCGGAGACATGAGGTCCAGGTGGAGGTCTCGATGGGAACCACAGTCACCAGGTCAGGTGAGCCCATGCATAGGATCAGAGTCACCAGGTACAGGTGAGGCCCAGGTGGAGCCAGAGTCACCTGGTACAGAAGAGGCCAAGTCAGGACCAGAGTTACCAGGATCAGGTCACTCCCAGTGGGTAAACAGTAACCATGTCCCAATGCCCAGGTAGAATCAGAGTCACCAGGTCCAGTGAGGCGCAGGTGGGGAGAATATTCACTAGGTCCAGGTGAGGCCCAGATGAGGACCAGAGTCACCAGGTCTAGTTGACGCCTAGAGGGGTACCAGATTCACCTGGTCTAGGGGACATCCAGATGGGGACCAGAGTCACAATGTCAGGGTGAGGCCCAGAGGGATCCAGAATCATCATGTCCAGGTGAGGTTCAGGTGTGGAACAGAGTATCCAGGTCATAATGGTCCACATGTGAGGGCCAGAGTCACCAGATCTGGGTGAGGCCCAGTTAGGAGCAGAGTCACAAGTTCCAGTTGAGGCCAAGAAGGAGTCCACAGCAATCAGGTCCAGGTGGGGATCAAAGTCACCAGGAATGGGTGAGGCGCAGATGGGGATCAGATTCACCAGGTCCAGGTGATTCCCAGGTGGTGACAAGGGTTACCAGTTCCGGGTGAGGACCAGGTAAGGACCAGATTCACCAGGTCCAAGTGAGGCCCACGTGAGACCTGTGTCACCAGGTATGGGTGAGTCCCAGGTGACAAGCCCACTCACCAGGTCTAGGTGAGGCCAACCTGCAGGCCATGCAGAGGAACCGTGTCCCGATGATGCCCAGGTAGGGACCAGAGGTACGAGGTCCAGGTGACGCCAACCTGCAGGCCATGCAGAGGAACCGTGTCCCGATGATGCCCAGATAGGGACCAGAGTTACCAGGTCAAGAGGAGGCCAACCTGCAGACCATTATGGGAACCATGTCCCGATGTTGCCCACGTAGGGACCAGAGTCACCAGGTCCAAATGAGGCCCAGATGGAGCATATTCACTAGGTCCAGGTGAGGCCCAGTTGAGGACAAGAGTCACCAGAACTGGTTGGGGCCTAGAGGGGTTCCAGAATCACATGGTCCAGGTGACATCCAGATGGGGACCAGATCACCAGGTCAGGGTGAGGCCCAGAGAGGTCCAGAGACATCATGTCCAGGTGAGGCTCAGGTGTGGAATAGAGTAACCAGGTACCAATGATGCCCAGGTGAGGACGAGAGTCACCAGGTCTGGGTGAGCTACAGATAGGATCAGAGTCACCAGTTCAAGGTGAGGGCAAGAAAGAGTCCAGAGCAAACACGTCCAGGTGGGGAACATAGTCACCAGGACTGGGTTAGGCCCAGATGGGGACCAGATTCACAGGTCAAGGTGAGGGCCCAGGTTGTGACAAGATTCCCAGGGTCTGGGAGAAGACCAGGGTAAGGGCCCAGATTCACCAGGTCCAAGAGGCCCACGTGGGGACCTGAGTCACCAGGTATGGGTGAGGACAAGGTGGCATCCCTCTAACCAAGTCCAGGTGAGGCCAACCTGCAGGCCAGAGTCACCAGATCCAGGTGAGGCCCTAGTGGGGCCAGAGTTTCCAGGTAAAAGTGAGTCTACAAGTACACCACAGTCACCAGGTCCAGGTGTGATTCATGTGGAACGAGAGTCACAAGGTCCAGGTGAGACCCAGGTGTGGATGACAGTCTCCAGGTCCAGATTGAGGCCTAGGTGGGGGGACCAGAGTCATCGGGACGAGTTGAGTCCAAAGTATGGAGCAAAGTTATCATGTCCAAGTGAGGCCCAGGTGGGGAACAGAGTAAAAATGTCCCATAGATGCCAAGTGGGAAAAGATTCACAAGGTCCAGACGAGGCCTAAGTGAGGAGTAGATTCACCAGGTCCTGTTGAGGCCCAGTTGAGTATCAGTGTCCCCCAGCTCTGGGTGATTCCCCAGAGGGGGACCAGAGTTACCCGGTTCTGGTGTGAGTCAGGTGCGGACCAGAGTCACCACGTCAGGATGAGGCCCAGAGGGGAACGAGAATCACTAGGTCCAGGTGAGGCCCCGATGTGGAACTGAGAAAACAGGTCCCATGATGCACATATTAGGACCTGAGTCACCAGGGCCCAGGGGAGGTCCCTGTTGGGAACCAGTCACCTTCGTCCAGGTGAGGCCCATGTGAGGACACAGTCACCAGTTCCAGGTGAGGCCCAGGTATATAAGAGATTATCCAGGTCCCAATGATGCCCAGGTAAGGTCCAGAGTCAACAGGTCCAGAGAGGCCCAAATATGGATCAGAGTCATTGTGTTCCAGGGGAGGCCGATTGAGACCACAGGAACCAAGGTCCAAAGAGCCCCATATGGGAACCAGAGCCACCAGATCCAGGTGAGGTCCAGGTGGGACCACAGTCACAAAGTCCAGGTGAGGCAGCAGGATGCAACAGGATTCACCAAGTCCAGGTGAGTCCCAGGTGGCGACCAATCACCAGATCCAGGTGCGGATCAGCTAAGGACCAGAATCACCAGGCCCATGTGAATCTCAAAGGGTGTGACCAGAGAAACCAGGTAACGGTGAGGCCCAGAGGGAGCAATCAGAGTAACCAGTTTAGTTAGAGGCCGAGAATTGGGACAAGAGGGTCCCTGGTCAAAGTGAGGCCCATGTGTGGAATAGAGTATCCAGGTCCCAAAGATGCCTGGGTGAGGACCAGAGTCTCTAGGGCCATGACAGGCCCCAGATGGGGAACAGAATCCCTAGGTCCTAGTGAGGCATAGAATAAGACCAGAGTCAGCAGTATCAGGTGAGCCACTTGTGGGAACCAGAGCCACTCTACCCAGCTGAGTACCAGGTCCATGTGAGGCCACGTGAGGACCAGATTCATCAGGGTCGAATTGAGGCATAGCTGGGGACAAGAGTCACCCAGGCTGGGTGCGGCGTAGGTGGGGCAAGATTCAGCATTTCTGAGTTAGGTAAAGGGGGAACGAAAGACAACCAGGTCCAGGGGAGGGGCCAAACTGAGGAACGAGTCACAAAATCCAGGGAGAACCATGTTGGAAAGAGAATCACCAGGTCCCAAGAGAGGGTCCAGTGGGGACCGAGTCACCAGATCCAGGGTGAAGTCCAGGTAGGGACCAGAGTCACCAATCCAGATGAGGCCCGTTGAGGGACAGAGTTACCATGTACACGTGAAGGCCCCCGGTGGGGATCAGAGGCAACAGGGTCCATGTGAGTCCCCGCCTGGGGACCATGGTCAAACAGGTCTACTTGGACACAGGTTTGGGAACACAGTAAGCAGGTCCAGGTGAGTCCCGGTGGTGACAAGAGTCACCAGGTCCCAGGTGAGGCCCAGGTGGGGACCAGGAACACCAGGTACAGGGGAGGCCCTTGAAAGAATCAGAGTCAACAGCTCGAGGTCAGGCGCAGGTGGCAACCAGGGTCAGCAGGTCCAAGTCAGGCCAAAGTGGGCTTCACAGAAACTAGGGCACGGTGAGACCCAGAGGGGGACCAGAGTCACCTGGTCCAGGTGAGGTCCAGTTGTGGAACACAGTCACTGGGTCCCTATTTTCCCCGTTGGGGACCATGGTCAACAAGGCCAGGTGAGGCCCAGGTGGGGACCGGAGTCCCCAAATCCATGTGAAGCCCAAGTGGGGACCACAGTCACCAGATCAGGGTAGTCTCGGGTGCAGACCAGAATCACCAGGTCCAGGTGAGGTGCAGGTGGCAACCACACTCACCAGGTCCCGGTGACCCTGGTGGGGACCAGAGTCACGAGGTACATGAGAAGCTAGAAACACTGCAGCTACCAGGTCCACATGATGTCCATGTGGAAACGAGAATCACCAGTTTCAGTTGAGGACCAGGTGGGGATCCGACTCACCATGTCCAGATGAGACCCAGGTGGGAACCAGTGTACCATGTCCAGGTGTGGCCCAGGTGAAGACCAGAGTTGATAGGTCCGGCTGGGTCACTGATAGTGAACAGTGTAACCATACCCTGATGCTACCCAGGTGGGTACCAGAGACACCAGGTCCTGGTGAGCCCCAGGTGCGACCAGAGACATGAGGTCCACGTGAGGTCCCGATGGGAACCACAGAGACCAGGTCAGGTGAGGCCATGCTTAGGATCAGAGTCACAGGTTACATGTGAGGCCCAGGTGGAGCCAGAGTCACCTGGTACAGATGAGGCCAAATTCAGGACCAGAGTTACCAGGATCAGGTCAGTCCCAGTGGGGAACAGAGTAACCATGTTCCGATGATGCCCAGGTAGACCCAGCGTCACCAGGTCCAGATGAGGCGCAGGTGGGGAGCATATTCACTAGGTCTCGGTGAGGCCCAGTTGAGGACCAGAGTCACCAGGTCTATTTGAGCCCTTGAGGCGTAACAGATTCACCTGGTCTAGGTGACATCCAGATGGGGACCAGAGTCACCATGTCAGGGTGAGGCCCCTAGGGGATCCAGAGTCATCATGTCCAGGTGAGGCTCACGTGTGGAACAGAGTATCCAGGTCATAATGGTCCACAGGTGAGGACCATGTCACCAGATCTGGGTGAGACCCAGTTAGGATCAGAGTCTCCAGTTCCAGGTGAGGCCAAGAAGGAGTCCACAGCAATCAGGTCCAGGTGGGGAACAAAGTCACCAGGACTGGGTGAGGCCCAGATGGGGCCTGATACACCAGGTCCACGTGAGGCCCAGGTGGTGACCAGAGTCCCCAGGTTTGGGAGAGAACCAGGTAAGGACCAGATTCACCAGGTCCAAGAGGCCCACGCGGGGACCTGAGTCACCAGGTATGGTGAGGCCCAGGTGGCAACCCCACTCACCAGGTCCAGGTGAGGCCAAATTTTGGTAGAGTCACTAGATCCAGTTGAGGCCCTAGTGGGGACCGGAGTCACCAGGTAAATGTGAGTCTACAAGAACACCACAGTCACCAGGTCCAGGTGTTGTTTCATGTGGGAACGAGAGTCACCAGGTCCAGGTGAGACCCAGGTGGGGACCACAGTCACCAGGTCCAGATTGAGGCCTAGGTCGGGGGACCAGAGTCATCAGCACCAGTTGAGGCCAAAGTGTGGAGAAAAGTTACCATGTCCAGGTGAGGCCCAGGTGGGGAACAGAATATCCATGTCCCATTGATGCCAGGTGGGAAAAGTGTCACAAGGTCCAGACGAGGCCAAAGTGAGGAGTAGATTCAATAGGTCCTGTTGAGGCCCTGTTTAGGACCGGTGTCCCCAGCTCCGGGTGAGACCCAGAGAGGGACGAGTCACCCGGTTCTGGTGATATCCAGGTGGGGACCAGAGTCACCACGTCACGGAGAGGCCCAGAGGGGGACGAGAATCACTAGGTCCAGGTGAGGCCCCGATGTGGAACTGAGAAACCAGGTCCCATGATGCCCATATGAGGACCTGAGTCACCAGGTCCAGGTGAGGGCCCTGTGGGAACCAGTCACCTCGTCCAGGTGAGGCCCGTGGGACCACAGTCCAAAGGTCCAGGTAAGGCCCAGGTATATAAGAGAGTATCCAGGTCCCAATGATGCCCAGGGAAGGACCAGAGTCAACAGATCCAGGAGAGGCCCAAATGTGGATCAGAGTCATTGTTTTCCAAGTGAGGCCAGATGGAGACCAAGGAACCAGGTCGAGGAGAACCCCATATGGGAACTAGAGCCACCAGATCCAGGTAAGGTCCAGGTAGGACCACAGTCACAAGGTCCAGGTGAGGCCAAGGTGGCAACAGGATTCACCAAGTCCAGGTGAGGCCCAGGTGGCGACCAGTCACAACATCCAGGTGCGGACCAGCTAAGGACCAGATTCACCAGGCCCAAGTGAAAACCAAGGGGTGACCAGAGTCACCATGTAAGGGTGAGTACCAGAGGGGGAACCAGGGTAACCAGTTTAGTTTGAGGCCCAGAATGGGACCAGAGGTCCCTGGTCAAAGTGAGGCTCAGGTGTGGAATAGAGTATCCAGGTCCCAATGATGCCTGGGTGAGGATCAGTGTCACTAGGGCCATGCAGGCCCAGATGGGGAACAGAATGACTAGGTCCTGGTGAGGCATAGGATAAGACCACAGTCACCAGTATCAGGTGAACCCCTTGTGGGAACCAGAGCCACTCTGTCCAGCTGAGTCCCAGGTCCATGTGAGGCCCACGTGAGGACCAGATTCATCAGATCGAATTGAGGCATAGCTGGGGACAAGAGTCACCAGGTTTGAGTGTGGCCTAGGTGGGGCAAGATTCAGCAGTTCTGAGTTAGGTCAAAGTGGGGACGAGAGACACCAGGTCCAGGTGAGGCCAAACTGAGGACCAGAATCACCAGATCCAGGTGAGGTCCATGTTGGAAAGAGTGTCACCAGGTCCAGGAGAGGTCCAAGTGGGGACCAGAGTCACCAGATCCAGGTGACTTCCAGGTGGGGACCAGAGTCACCAGATCCATCTGAGGCCCAGCTGAGGACCAGAGTTACGAAATACATGTGAGGCCCCGGTGGGGATCAGAGGCAACAGGTCCTTGTGAGGCCGGCTTGGGGACCTTGGTGAACAGGTCTATTTGAGGCCCAGGTTTGGAACACAGTAACCAAGTCCAGGTGAGTCCCCGGTGGTGACAAGTTTCATCACGTCCAGGAGAGGCCCAGGTTGGGACCAGGATCACCAGGTCCAAGTAGGCCCTAAAGAACCAGAGTCAACATTTCGAGGTCAGGCGCAGGTGGCAGCCATGGTCAGAAGGGCCAAGACAGGCCAAAGTGGGGTTCACAGTCACTAGGGCACGGTGAGACCAGAGGGGGCCAGAGTCATCTGGTCCAGGTGAGGTCCAGTTGTGGAACACAGTCACCGGGTCCCAATTTTGCCCAGTTGAGGACCATGGTCAACAGGGTCAGGTGAGACCCAGTTTGGGGACCAGAGTCCCCAAATCCAGGTGAAGCCCAGGTGGGGACCAGAGTCACCAGATCCAGGTGAAGCCCAGGTGGGGACCACAGTCACCAGATCCAGGGTAGTCTCAGGTGCAGACCAGAATCACCAGGTCCAGGTGAGGTGCAGGTGGCAACCACACTCATCAAGTCCCGGTGAGGCCCTGGTGGGGACCAGAGTCACGAGGTACATGAGAAGCTAGAAACACTGCAGCCACCAGGTCCACGTGATGTCCATGCTGGAATGAGAATCACCAGTTCCAGGTGAGACCCAGGTGGGGACGACAGTCACCAGGTCCAGATTGAGGCCTAGGTTGGGGGACGAGAGTCATCAAGACCAGTTGAGGCCAAGTGTGCAGCAAAGTTATCATGTCCAGGTGAGGCCCAGATGGGGAACAGAGTAACCATATCCCAATAATGCCAGGTGGGAAAATAGTCACAAGGTCCAGACGAAGCCTAAGTTTGGAGTAGATTCACCAGGTCCTGTTGAGGCCAGCTGAGGACCAGTGTCCCCAGCTCCGGGTGTGTCACCCGGTTCTGGTGATATCCAGGTGGGGACCAGTGTCACAAGTCAGGGTGAGGCCCAGTGGGGGACGAGAATCACTAGGTCCAGGAGAGGCCCCAATGTGGAACTGTGAAACCAGGTCCCAATATTCCCATATGAGGACCTGAGTCACCAGGTCGAGGTGATGTCCCTGTGGGAACCAGTCACCCCGTCCAGGTGAGGCCCGGTGGGACCACAGTCACCAGGTCCTGGTGAGGCCCAGGTACATAAGAGAGTATCCAGGTCCCAATGATGCCCAGGTAAGGACTAGAGTCAACAGGTCCAGGAGAGGCCCAAATATGGATCAGAGTCATTGTGTTCCAGGTGAGGCCAGATGGAGACCACAGGAACCAGGTCCAGGAGAGCCCCATATGGGAACCAGAGCCACCAGATCCAGGTGAGGTCCAGGAGGGACCACAGTCACAAGGTCCAGGTGAGGCGCAGGTGGCAACAGGATTCACCAAGTCCAGGTGAGGCCCAGTGGTGACCTGTCACCAGATCCAGGTGCGGACCAGATAAGAACCAGATTCACCAGGCCCAAGTGAAACCCAAGGGGTGACCAGATTTTCCAGGTAAGGGTGAGGCCCCGAGTGGGAACCAGAGTAACCAGTTTAGTTTGAGGCCCAGATTGGGACCAGAGGTCCCTGGACAAAGTGATGCCTAGGTGTGGAATAGAGTATCCAGGTCCCAATGATGCCTGGGTGAGGACCAGAGTCACTAGGGCCATGAAAGCCCAGATGGGGAACAGAATCACTAGGTCCTGGTGAGGCATAGAATAAGAACACAGTCACCAGTATCAGGTGAGCCCCTTGTGGGAACCAGAGCCACTCTATCCCGCTGAGTCCCAGGTCCATGTGAGGCCCACGTGAGGACCAGATTCATCAGGTCGAATTGAAGCATCGCTGGGGACAAGAGTCATCAGGTCTAGGTGCGGCCTAGGTGGGGCAAGATTCAGCAGTTCTGAGTTAGGTCAAAGTGGGGACGATAGACACCAGTCCAGGTGAGGACAAACTGAGACCAGAGTCACCAGATACAGGTGAGTTCCAGATGGGGACCAGGGTCACCAGGTTAGGGTGAGGCCCAGAGAGGTTCCAGAGTCATCATGTCCAGGTGAGGACCAGAGTCACCAGGTCTGGGTGATGCGCAGATAGGATCAGAGTCACCAGTTCCAGGTGAGGCCAAGAAGAGTCCACAGCAATCAGGTCCAGGTGGGGAACAATGTCACCAGGACTGGATGACGCCCAGATGGGTACCAGAAACACCAGGCCCAGGTGATTCCCAGGTGGTGACCAGAGTTACGAGTTCCGGGTGAGAACAAGGTAAGGACCAGATTCACCCGTTCCAAGTGAGGCCCACGTGGGGACCTGTGTCACCAGGCATGGGTGAGGCACAGGTGACAACCCCACTCACCAGGTCCAGGTGATGCCAACCTGCAGGCCATGCAGAGGAACCATGTCCTGATGATGCACAGGTAGGGACTAGAATTACCAGGTGCAGGTGATGCCAACCTGCAGGGCATGTGTGGAACCATGTCCCGATAATGCCCAGGTAGGGACCAGAGTTACAATGTCCAGGTGAGGCCAACCTGCAGGCCATGCTGTGGAACCATATACCTATGATGCCCAGGTAGGGACCAGAGTCACCAGGTCCAAATGAGGCCAAGATGGATCATATTCACTAGGTCCAGATGAGGCCCAGTTGAGGACCCGAGTCACCATATCTGGTTGAGGCCTAGAGGGGTACCAGAATCCCCTGGTCCAGGTGACATCCAGATGGGGACCAGAGTTACCAGGTCAGGGTGAGGCCCAGAGAGGTTCCAGAGTCATCATGTCCAGGTGAGGCTCAGGTGTAGAACAGAGTCACCAGGTACCAATGATGCCCAGGTGAGGACCAGAGTCACCAATTCTGGGTGACGAGCAGATAGGATCAGAGTCACCAGTTCCAGGTGAGGCCAAGAAAGAATCCACAGCAATCAGGTACCGGTGGGGAACAAAGCCACCAGGACTGGGTGAGGCCCAGATGGGGAAAAGATTCAACAGGTCCAAGTGATTCCCAGGTGGTGACCAGAGTCCCCGGGTCTTGGAGAGAACCAGGTAAGGACCAGATTCACCAGGTCCAAGAGGCCCACGTGGGGACAGAGTCACCAGGTATGGGTGAGGCCCATGTGGCAACCCCACTCACCAGGTCCAGGTGAGGCCAACCTGCAGGCCATGCAGTGGAACCATGTCCCGATGATGCCCAGGTAGGGACCAGAGTCACCAGGTCCAAATGAGGCTCAGATGGAGCATATTCACTACGTCCAGGTGAGGCCCAGTTGAGGACCAGTGTCACCAGACGTGGTTGAGGCCTAGAGGGGTACCAGAATCACCTGGTCCAGGTGCCATCCAGATGGGTCCAGAGTCACCAGGTCAGGGTGATGCCCAGAGAGGTTCCAGAGTCATCATGTCCAGGTGAGGCTCAGGTGTGGAACAGAGTATCCAGGTCATAATGGTCCACAGGTGAGGACCATGGTCACCAGATCTGGGTGAGGCCCAGTAGGATCAGAGTCACCAGTTCAGTTGAGGCCAAGAGGAGTCCACAGCAATCAGGTCCAGGTGGGGAAGAAAGTCAACAGGACTGGGTGAGGCCCAGAGGGGAACCAGATTCAACAGGTCCAGGTGATTCCCAGGTGGTGACCAGGGTTACCACGTGCGGGTGAGGAACAAGTAAGGACCAGATTCACCAGGTCCAAGTGAGGCCCACGTGGGGACCTGTGTCACCAGGAATGGGTGAGCCCCAGGTGGCAACCCCACTCACTAGGTCCACGTGAGGCCAACCTGGATGCCATGCAGACGAACCGTGTCCCGGTGATGCCCAGGTAGGGACCAGAGTTACCAGGTCCAGCTGAGGCCAACCTGCAGGCCATGCAGTGGATCCATGTCCCGATGATGCCCAGGTAGGGACCAGAGTCACCAGGTCCAACTGTGGCCCAGATGGAGCATATTCACTAGGTCCAAGTGCGGCCCAGTGAGGACCAGTGTCCCCATACCTGGTTGAGGCCTAGAGGGGTCCCAGTCACCTGGTCCAGGTGAAATCCAGATGGAGACCAGAGTCACCAGGTCAGGGTTAGGCCCAGAGTGGTTCCAGAGTCATCATGTCCAGGTGAGGCTCAGGTCTCGAACAGAGTCACCAGGTACCAATGATGCCCAGGTGAGGACCAGAGTGACCAGGTCTGGGTGACGCGCAGATAGGATCAGAGTCACCAGGTCCAGGTGAGGCCAAGAAAGAGTCCACAGCAATCAGGTCCAGGTGGGGAACAAAGTCACCAGGACTGGGTGAGGACCAGATGGGGACCAGATTCATTCATTAGGTCCAGGTGAGGCCCAGGTGGTGACCAGAGTCCCAGGGTCTGGGAGAGGACCAGGTACGGACCAGATTCACCAGGTCCAAGAGGCCCACGTGGGGACCTGAGTCACCAGGTATGGGTGATGCCCAGGTGGCAACCCCACTCACCAGGTCCAGGTGAGGCCAACCTGCAGGCCAGAGTCACCAGATCCAGGTGATGCCCTAGTGGGGACAGGAGTCACCAGGTAAATGTGAGTCTACAAGAACACCATAGACACCAGGTCCAGGTGTGGTTCATGTGGGAACGAGAGTCACCAGGTCCAGGTGAGACCCAGGTGGGGACCACAGTCACCAGGTCCAGATTGAGGACAAGGTGGGGCGACCAGTGTCATCAGAACCAGTTGAGGCCAAAGTGTGGAGCAAAGTTATCATGTCCAGGTGAGGCCCAGTTGTGGAACAGAGTAACAATGTCCCATTGTTGCCAGGTGCGAAAAGAGTCACAAGGTCCAGACGAGGCCTAAGTGAGGAGTAGATTCACTAGGTCCTGTTGAGGCCCAGTTGAAGACTAGTGTCCCCAGCTCAGGGGGAGTCCCAGAGGGGACCAGAGGCACCCGGTTCTGGTGATATCCAGGTGGGGACCAGAGTCACCACGTCAGAGTGAGGCCCAGAGGGGGACGAGTATCACTAGGTCCAGATGAAGCCCCGATGTGTAACTAAGAAACCAGGTCCCATGATGCCCATATGAGGACCTGAGTCACCAGGTGCAGTTGAGGTCCCTGTGGGAACCAGTCACCTCCTCCAGGTGAGGCCCATGTGGGACCACAGTACCAGTTCCAGATGAGGCCCAGGTATATAAGAGAGTATCCAGGTCCCAATGATGCCTAGGTAAGGACCTGAGTCAACAGGTCCAGGAGAGGCCCAAATATGGATCAGAGACATTGTGTTCCAGGTGAGGCCAGATGGAGACCACAGGAACCAGGTCTTGGAGAGCCCCATATGGGAACCAGAGACAGCAGATCCAGGTGAGGTCCAGGTGGGACCACAGTCAGAAGGTCCAGGTGAGGCGCAGGTGGCAACAGGATTCACCAAGTCCAGGTGAGGCCCAGGTGGCGTTCAGTCACCAGATGCAGGTGAGGACCAGCCAAGGACCAGATTCACCAGGCCCAGGTGAAGCCCAAGGGGTGACCAGCGTCACCAGGTAAGGGTGAGGCCCAGAGGGGGAACCAGAGTAACCAGTTTAGTTTGAGGCCCAAAATGGGACCAGAGGTCCCTGGTCAAAGTGAGGCCCAGGTGTGGAATAGAGTATCCAGGTCCCAATGATGCCTGGGTGAGGACCAGAGTCACTAGGGCCATGCAGGCCCAGATGGGGAACAGAATCACTTGGTCTGGTGAGGCATAGAATAAGACCACAGTCAGCAGTATCAGTGGAGCCCCTTGTGGGAACCAGAGCCACTCTATCCAGCTGAGTCCCAGGTCCATGTGAGGCCCACGTGAGGATCAGATTCATCAGGTTGAATTGAGGCATAGCTGGGGACAAGAGTCACCAGGTCTGGGTGCGGCCTAGGTGGGACAAGATTCAGCAGTACTGAGTTAGGACCAAGTGGGGACGAGAGATACCAGGTCCATGTGAGGCCAAACTGAGGACCAGAGTCACCAGATCCAGGTGAGGTCCATGTTGGAAAGAGAGTCACCAGGTCCAGGAGAGGTCGAGGTGGGTACCAGAGTCACCAGATCCAGGTGAAGTCCAGGTGGGGACCAGAGTCATCAGATCCAAGTGAAGCCCAGGTGGGGACCAGAGTCACTAGGTCCAGATGAGGCCCAGGTGAGGACCAGTGTTACCAGGTACACGTGAGGCCCCGGTGGGGATCAGAGGCAACAGGTCCATGTGAGGCCGGCTTGGGGACCATGGTCAACAGGTCTACTTGAGGCCCATGTGTGGAACACAGTAAACAGGTCCAGGTGAGTCCCCGGTGGTGACAAGAGTCACCACGTCCAGGTGAGACCCAGGTGGGGACCAGGATCAGCAGGTACAGGGGAGGCCCTTGAAAGAAACAGAGTCAACAGTTCGAGGTCAGGCACAGTTGGCAACCAAGGTCAGCAGGTCCAAGTCAGGCCAAAGTGGGGTTCAGAGTCATTAGGGCACGGTGAGACCCGGAGGGGGACCAGAGTCACCCGATTCTGGTGATATCCAGGTGGGTACCAGAGTCACCACGTCAGGGTGAGGCCCAGAGGGGGACAAGAATCACTAGCTCCAGGTGAGGCCCCGATATGGAACTGAGAAACCAGGTCCCATGATGCCCATATGAGGACCTGAGTCACCAGGTCCAGGTGAGGTCCCTGTGGGAACCAGTCACCTCGTCCAGGTGAGGTCCAGGTGGGACCACAGTCGCAAGGTCCAGGTGAGGCGCAGGTGGCAACAGGATTCACCAAGTCCAGGTGAGGCCAAGGTGGCGACCAGTCACCAGATCCAGGTGCGGAACAGCTAAGGACCAGATTCTCCAGGCCCAAGTGAAGCCCAACGGGTGACCAGAGTCACCAGGTCAGGGTGAGGGCCAGAGGGGGAACCAGAGTAACCAGTTTAGTTTGAGGCCCAGAATGGGACCAGAGGTCCCTGGTCAAATTGAGGCCCAGGTGTGGAATAGAGTATCCAGGTCCCAGTGACGCCTGGGTGAGGACCAGAGTCACTAGGGCCATGCAGGCCCAGATGGGGAACAGAATCACTAGGTCCTGGTGAGGCATAGAATAAGACCACATTCAGCAGTATCAGGTGAGCCCCTTGTGGGAACCAGAGCCACTCTATCCAGCTGAGTCCCAGGACCATGTGAGGCCCACGTGAGGACCAGATTCATCAGGTCGTATAAAGGCATAGCTGGGGACAAGAGTCACCAGGTCTGGGTGCGGCCTAGGTGGGGCAAGATTCAGCAGTTCTGAGTTAGGTCCAAGTGGGGACGAGAGACACCAGGTCCAGGTGAGGCCAAACTGAGGACCAGAGTCACCAGATCCAGGTGAGGTCCATGTTGGAAAGAGAGTCACGAGGTCCAGGAGAGGTCCAGGTGGAGTCCAGAGTCACCAGATCCAGGTGAAGTCCAGGTGGGGACCAGAGTCACCAGATCCATGTGAAGCCCAGATGGGGACCAGAGTCACTAGGTCCAGATGAGGCCCAGGTGAGGACCAGAGTTACCAGGTACACGTGAGGCCCGGTGGGATCAGAGGCAACAGGTCCAGGTGAGACCCAGGTGGGGACCACACTCACCAGGTCCAGTTGAGATCTAGGTGGGGGGACAAGAGTTCATCAGGACCAGTTGAGGTCAAGTTGGAGCAAAGTTATCATGTCCAGGAGGCCCAGGTGGGCAACAGTGTACCATGTCCCATTGATGCCAGGTGGGAAAAGTCACAAGGTCCAGACGAGGCCTAAGTGAGGAGTAGATTCACTCAGTCCTGTTGAGGCCCAGCTGGACCAGTGTCCCCAGCTCCGGGAGAGTCCCAGAGGGGGATCAGAGTCACCCGGTTTCTGGTGATATCCAGGGGGTGACCAGAGTCACCACGTCACGGTGAGGCCCAGAGGGGACGAGAATCACTAGGTCCAGGTGAGGCCCGATGTGGAACTGAGAAACCAGGTCCCATGATGCCATATAGGACCTGAGTCATCAGTCCAGGTGAGGTCCCTGTGGGAACCATTCACCTCGTCCAGATGAGGCACAGGTGGGACACAGTCACCAGGTCCAGTGAGGCCCAGGTATATAAGAGAGTATCCAGGTCCAGTGATGCCCAGTAAGGACCAGCATCATCAGGTCCAGGAGAGGCCCAAATATGTATCAGATCATTGTGTTGTGCCAGGTGAGGCCAGATGCAGACAACACGGACCAGATTCAGAGAGCCCCATATGGGAACTAGAGCAACCAGATCCAGGTGAGGTCCAGGTGGGACCACAGTCCAAGGTCCAGGTGAGGCGCAGGTGGCAACAGGTTCACCAAGTCCAGGTGAGACCCAGGTGGCGACCAGTCACCAGATCCAGGTGAGGACCAGCTAAGGACCAGACTCCCCAGGCCCAAGTGAAGCCCAAGGAGTGACCAGATTTACCAGGTAA
>NW_023331927.1:0-32265 GCF_011100685.1 Canis lupus familiaris | reverse complement strand
AAATAAAATCTTTAAAAAAAAAGAAATAAAAAAAATAAAAAAATAAAAATAAACCCTTAAAACAAAGTAAGCTCAACATAAAATGCACTTCCTAAACTGATCAAGGAGACTAATATAATCTATTTAAAAATAAAGCAGATTTGAAAAAAAAAAAAAAAGATACAGACTGAGACAAACTGAAGAAGAAAGAGAAACTTGAACTGACCTAACAACTGAGTTATTTGAATTAGCAACTGAGACCTTTACACAAAGAAAGACCCTCAATCTAGATGACCTCATTAATGAATTTTATCAAATAATTAAAGAATTATCAATCCTCATGAATTCTTCCAGAAAATAGGAAAGAGGGGACCCCTTCTCAAATCAAATAAGACTAACATGACCTTGATTCCAAAACCAGACAAACATGCGACAATGATATAAAAATACTGAATATGCCTTATGACTAATGATACAAAAATATGTATCATATAATAGCAAACTAAATCTAGCAACATATAAAAGGGATTAGACACTATAACAAAGTGGGGTTTGTCCCTGGATTTGAGATTTAACATCTGAAAATCAATCACTATGATACCCTATATCAAAGAATGAAGGAGGGGCAGCTGGATGGCTCAGCAGTTGAGCACCTGCCTTCAGCTCAGGTCAGGGCATGATCCTGGAGTCCTGGGAATGAGTCCCACATTGGGCTCCCTGCATGGAAGCCTGCTTCTTCCTCTACCTATGTCTCTGCCTCTCTCTCTCTCTCTCTCATGAATAAATAATAAAACCTTTATTTTTTTATTTTATTATTTATTCATGAAAGACAGAGAGAGAGAGAGGAGAAAGAGGAGAAATAGGCTCCATGTAGGGAGCCTGACGTGGGACTTGATCCCAGGTCTCCAGGATCAGGCCCTAGGCTGAAGGCAGTGCTAAACCACTAAGCCACCCTGGCTGCCCCTAAGTAAAACCTTAAAAAAAAAAAAAAAAGAATGAAGGACAACATCTACATAATCATGTGAATACTGTATTAAAAGTATTTGACAAAATTCCACACCCTCCTATGATAAAAAAAAGAAACATGATTAAAAAAAAGAATAAAGGGTAATTCCTCAGCTAATAAAAAAAATCTATAATAAATTCACAGCTAGCATAATACAATACTTCAAGATGAAAGATGGAATGCTTCTCCTGTAAGGCCCTGAATAAAACAAGAAAGTCTGTTCTTCCGTCTCCTCTCTGTTCTATTCTATTCTGTTCGATTTGATTCAGTTGGATTCGATTGCAAGTTCCATCCAGGACAATCATGCAAGAAAATGAGATAAAAGCCATCCATATTGGAAATGAAGTTGTAAAACTAACTCTGTTTTCATAAAAGGTAATTTATACTAAAATTCCAAGTGGTCTGCTAATAAAGCCTATTAAAACTAATAAACAAGTTGAGCAACATTGCAGGATACAAAACCAATTTACAAATCTGTTTCTATTTCTAGTTGCTAACAACAGGCAATTAAAACGAATTTAATAAAACAATTCCATTTATAATAGCATGAAAAAGAATACAATATTAATGGTAATTATTTTATTTTATTAATTTTTTATTTTTAAAAATATTTTATTTATTTGTGAGAGACACAGAGAGAGAGAGAGGCAGAGACACAGGCAGAGGGAGAAGCAGGCTCCATGCAGGGAGCCCAACATGGGACTTGATCCTGGGTCTCCGGAATCACACCCTGGACTGAAGGCGGTGCTAAACTGCTGAGCCACCCCCAGCTGCTCAGTGGGAATTATTTTAATAAACTAAGCATGGGACAAACTCTGAAAACTATGCTTGAAATATATTAAATATGATCTAAGTTATTGAAGAGATGTCCCATGTTCATGGATCAGAACATTTAATATTGTTAAGAAGGCAATATTCTCTAAATTAAACTACAGATGCAACAACATATCTGTTAAAATACTAGCTGGGTTTGTTTTGTTTTGTTCTGTTTTGTTTTGTTTTGTTTTTGCAGCAATTGAAAGGCTGATTTCTGTGGAAAGGTAAGGGACCACGGGTAGTCCTCTTAAATATGCCATCAAACCAGAAACAACTGAAGGTAAAATATAAGTTGGACTTCATCAAAATTAAAGATTTGTATGCTGAAAATTATATCCTCAAGAAAGTGAAAAGATAGCTTATGGAAAGGGAGAAAACTAGTAAACCATATCTCTGATGAGGATTTATGTACAATACATAAATAACTCTTACAACTCAATCATCAAAAGATAAATACCACAATTAAAAATTTGTCACAGAACCTGAATAAACTTCTCTCCCAACAAGGCATAGAACTGGCCAAAACCCCCATACAAATTGCCTAACATTATTAATTATTATCAATCAAAACCACACAGAGGTGCCCCTACATACCCACTAGCATGGCTATAACCTGAAAGGCAAACAATAATCAGCATTGGTGAGGGTGTGGAGAAACTGGAATCCACATGCACTGTTGGAAGGAAAGTAAAATATCGCCCTTGGTGTGGAAAACAGTCTGGAGCCCCATCGAAATGTTAAATGTAGTTACCATGTGACCTGGCAACCTCTCCATGAGAAATGAAAAGACATCCATACGAAAACTTGTAAACAGTTGACCCTTAAGCAATGCAGGAGTTAGGGGCATAGACCCCTCTGCAGTAAAAGATCCATATGTAACTTTTGACTTCCCCCAAAACTTAACTACTAACAGCCTAGTGTTGACCGGAAGCCCCACCAAAAGCATAAACAGTTGGTTAACACATGTTTTGTATGTTGCATGCATTATATACCATATTCTTACAATAAAGTCAGCTACAGAAAAGAGAATATTGTTAAGAAAACCATAAGGCAGAGAAAATATGCTGACAGTAGTGTACTGTAAAAAATCCACATATTCATGGATCCGTGTAGTGCAAACCCACGTTGTTCAAGGATCAGCCATATAAATGTATATACAGCAGCACTAGCTACAAAAGCCAAAGGCAGAAACAACCCAAATGTCCATGAACTGATGAGTGGGTAAACAAATAAGGTCCATCCAGACAATGGAATATTATTTAGCAGGGAAACGGGATAGTTTGGGACATGAGCTACACTCTGGAGGAAGCTTAGAAAACATGCTAAGTGAAGGAAGACCGTCACAGAAGACCATGTGTTGCATGATTTGTACTATTTTATTTATGCAAAATCTTCAGACTTGTGACAAAAAGTAGGCCAATTGTTGTCAAAGCCTGGGAAGTGATGGCTGATAGCCGTTGGGTTTCTCACTGGGGTGACAAAAATGTAGAAGTAGACAGGGTTGGTGGTTATACAATGAATATATGGTTAAAATGAATGAAAATGCGATAAAATATTTTAAATAATTCTGTATATTTTTTTAAACTTTTAATTTTAGTTAATATACAGTCTTATATTAAGTTTCAGGTGTACAATATAGTGATTCAGCAATTCCATACATCACCTGGTACTCATTACAACAAGGACCTCCCTAACCCCCACTGAATATACTCTTAAAAATCACTGAATTGTACACTGAAAAGTGAGTGAACTATATGCCATGCAAATTAAATCCTAATATTTACAATGATGATTTTGCAATCAAACAACACGCTGAAAGTTCTAAATGGGCAGCAAGAGACTATACATATTTCATGAGCACCTACCTCCATAGTAAGAGCATTGACACCTCTGTGGGAAGGGGCCACAGGAATTCAGAGAGTGTCCAACCCCAAGGGGAGAGAGGAGAGTAATATGAGGGTAGAGGTCGGGAAGGGCAATGGCTTTAGCTCAGTCTATTTCTCTCTTAACGAAATTGAGCACTGACACTTGTTAACCTGGACAGTCATCCATGGCGGTGACTCTTCTGTGTTTCTTTCACCTTCCGACTCAGAGTCAGAGCTCCCACTCCTCCACATCCGTGGCCATCCTCTGCCATATTTGTCTCCCTAGTTCTTATCATTTGACACACAGATTGGTGTATTTGGCTGCTGCCCTCCTACCTTCCCCTGGAAGCCAGTCTCCACGGGGACAGTGATTTGTGCTTCTCCTTCTATGTTCTATGCCTGGCCCAGACGAATATCTGGCACATGATAGGTTCCCAATAATTCATGTAAAATAATAAATAAAATTCAAAAACCTAAAAAGACATAAGATGATATTCATTGGTGTTCCTGTTCTGGACAACTTTAAGTAGGATGCAAATTATCAATTCCTGGGACTTTGCGCAGAATTCACCAGTATGAATGTGTCAAGAACTTAAGGAGGTGAATCCCTTGAAATGAGTGAGGGATTGTGAAATAAATGTCTGTTAAACAGAACGTGAACCATTAAGGCTTAGATATGTATTTTGTGGGGGATGAAAAGTAATTACTCCTTTGGCTTCTTGTTTGAGGCAGCTTAGTGTGTGATTTTCCATGAACACCCCATACGTGGCTTATTTCCCTGATGAAAACTACCACCATGTGGTTGAGACATCGGCTTTTGTGTGACTGGTTTCCTTTGATCCAGAAGCAGATACATGCATGCAGTATTGTCCCTTTATCTCTGGATAAACGTTTTATCGCGATTCTATCTGCACAGACACTGGAGTCCCCAGGGCACCAACAGCTGTGGGTGGATGCGTGTCCCTGTCCCTGCTCAGTGTGCTCCACGCAGACGGCCCATCAGGCAGGGGCCCCTTCCTCAAACTGCAAGTGAACTTGTGATGCTACCTACATCAGAATTATGTCCATCTGTCCCCAGGGGTCCAATACGGGGGGGCACAGCTTCCCATACACACACCAACAATGGGCCTCATGTCTCATTTTAGAACAAGATAAAACACAGGACTCGGGTCTTCCAAAAACACACACCCAGGGGCTAGGTGGCTGCAGAATGGAGACTCTGCCATATAAAGAATGAGTTTTATGGGTGAGTTGTGTCTGTATTCCACTAGTTCTGTGTCCAGCGGCATCTGGGAGGAAAGTGTACAAGTGGAGACCACGGTTCAATCTCTCTTTCCGAGCAGCTGCATGCATATGGCTCAGTAAATTATTTTTATAGGGTAACGTTTTAATTCTGCTACTTTTTGCCATTTGCACGTGTGCCAGCTGCAGACCGAGGACCATCCAATCTGCCCCTCCTCCCTCCCCGCACACGTGGCGCTGCTTAAAAAATCTGACTGAACTGCGATTTGATGTGCCTTCTATGTCGATGGTCACCAGTCAAATGGGGCCTGAGCTTCCTCAGCAGCAGCCCGAAGATGCACGAGGGCAGTGCAGGGGCGGGCGGGGCCTGGCTGTCCCTGGTCCCGGGGGGCACTCCAGCAGTGTGGAGGGGCCGTGGAGACGGGTGAGACGCCTCTTCCATCCGTGGGCCCCACCAGGGGCAAAGGCCGCTGACTCGGTTTACGGTAGTCCGAGGTGATCCTCCTGGAGGTCCTCCCGGAGCAGTGGGGGCGCCGGGCAGGTGCATGGAAGCTCATAGCCCCACCTCTGAGGCCCCGACGAGGGTGACCGGGAGCTCCTTACTCCCGGCTGCTTCTGACAGCATGAGAGGGGGTAGCAATAGTGCCCCTGGGAAACGAGGGTCCACCGGGCCCCCCGACTGACAACTCCCGTGCCCAGGCAGGGCTGGCCCAGCCGCCTCTGCCTCAGAGGCCCCGGCTCTGGCCAGCCAGTGTGTGCGCACAAGGACGATCCCCAGGGTGGCAAGACAGGGATCCCTTCCTGCTCCGGTGCCCCAGGCCCCCCTCAAAGTGCAGTGGCTGAAAGCACAGGACATTGGGTCAGAGCTCAGGGTTTTGAGGTCAGGCAGCAAGGGGGGGCCCAGCCCCAGATGGGGCTTTTGTTGCTGGACAGCAGGGGGCCCTCGGACGCCCTCCCTGGGGGCGGGGGGCGCTTGCTACAGGCCCAGGCGGCTCTGCAGGGCGCTGCAGTCATAGAACTGCCGCCGGCCGGAGTGGGTGACTTCCAGGTCACAGACGGGACAGAAGGGGCGTCAGGGAGCCCGTGCACCACACCCCCACGTGGAAACTCGCCGTCTCAGGTCACAGTCACCAGGCTCTTGTATGCAGAACTGGATATTCCGCTTTTGACGTCAGGTCTACCGAGGACACGCGGGAGATGTGGGAATTCAGCCTTTTGTGTGCACAGTGTGATGCGTTTGGACACGGGTCCACAGTTGGGAGCTGCCCCCAGCAGACAAGATGCAGAAGTTTCCCGTCTCCCCAAAGCCCTGACCCCTCTGCCCGCACCCTCCGCGGCCCCGCTGCTTCCGAGCCTCTGTGTCCTGTGCAGAGCGCCTCATCGGTGGCATCACCCACCGGCCCACTGGGCGGCTTTTGCACTTGGCACGTGCTTGAGATGTCACCGGAGGGTGGCAAGTGCCACTCGCGCGTAGAGGAGCAGACTGCTGCGCACTTTGATTGCCGACGTCCCGCTGCCCGTACCTGGTCGTCCCCAGTGGGGGCTGCTGCGAACAAAGCTGCGATAAGCATCCACAAGTGGGTCTTCGCATCTGCCTTTTCATGTCCCCTGGACAAGGGCATAGTGTGAGAGTCACGGGCTGGGCGTGGATGTCCATGTTTCACAGCCTTATTTCTGCAGTTTGCCTACATTAAAGAGCACCCAGCACAGGAGGACGGCGCAGCTGCGTCTCGCTCGAGTGTGGGGTCGGTGCCACCATCCCCGGGTCCGGGTTCAGAGCACCCCCCCCCAAGTGCAGCTACGCCTCCGCTCTGGCCCCCGCTCTGAGCGAGCCCTGCTCTGCTCTCTGTGCCGGTAAATGGGCCTTTTCTCGACCTTCCTTACAAATAGCATCATGCCACGTGTGGCTTTAGTATGTGGCTTCTTTCCTGCGGTGTGCTTTTGCGATTCATCCACACTGTGTCTCGCACCAGAACTTTCTTCCTTTTTGCTGCTGAGTAGGGCTCCGTGGTATGGATGATTTTGATCATCTATCTCCAGCTGATGGACCCTGGGATTGTTTCCAGTGCTGGGCTCTTATGAATCATGCTGCCATCCACACCCCGTGCAAACCTTTACGTGGCATCTGCTTTCATTTTTCTCCAGCAGGTCCCAAGGAGCGGAGGGGCTGGGCCATATGGACCCCTGTGTTTAGCTTGTATGATTTCTTTTCCTTAATAACTCCTTTGGTGTGGCCAAACCTACTGGGTTCGGTGGCAGGAGTCAATGGGCTAAATCTCTGGTGCTTTGTCCCTGGGGAAAGTGCATTTAGCATCTCAGGAGGCCAGCCCTGGCCGGGGCCACTGCCACCAGAGTTGTCACAGGCTTTCTGGCCCGGAGGCTCAGTGACAGGAGTCTGGCAGGAGCTGGGACCTGTCCAGGGGACAGTCACAGGTGTCTCTGGGTCCCTGGGTCCAGCAGAGGGGCTTGTCGGGGCTCAGACAAAACTCTCTCTACCCCCTGCCTGGGTCTCCCCTTGCACCTCTGGACTCTTATGTCCACACTGGCCTCAGAGAAACAAATAGTGTGGAGGGCCTCCTGGTCAAGCATACATAGTTCCACACCACCAGGGAGGGCTGCTTTCAGCAAATAAGCTCTTTTTGAAAAGAACAAGTGTCCATTGAATTGGTTGGTGTCTTGATGCCTCGGGTGTGATTATCTCAGCAAACACATAAAAGGCATTGGAGTCTCTGGTCTTTTGACTCTGAATGAGAAGGGGACACCCTGCCTTGGAAGCCTCAGTGTGAAGAATGATGTGAGGTCTTCAAAGAACTAACTATAGGTATTTGTATTTTTATATTTTTATTTATTTTTATTTTTTATTTTTTTTCAGCTTAGGTCATGATCTTTTTTTTTTTAAAATAAATTTATTTTTTATTGGTGTTCAATTTACCAACATACAGAATAACACCCAGTGTTCATCCCGTCAAGTGCCCCCCTCAGTGGGTATTTGTATTTTTAAAGGAAAGAGTCGGGATGCCCGGGGGGGCTCAGCAGTTGAACATCTGCCTTCAGCTCTGGGCGTGATCCTGGGGTCCTGGGATCGAGTCCCACATCGGCCTCCCTGCATGGAGCCTGTTTCTCCCTCTGCCTGTGTCTCTGCTTCTCTCTGTGTGTCTCTCATGAATAAATAAATAAAATCTTAAAAAAAAACAAAACAAAGAAAAGAGTCCCCAGGTGATCTTTTCTGCGCATGTCATTTGAATGAGGATTAAACCGTTTTTGTTTTTTTTTTTTTGTTTTCCAGCCACTAAGAGGTTCAGGGGCTGTTTGTTATTACAGTAGAACACAGCCTGCCCTGACCAATACCAGTACTACTTACACTAGCACTAAACATATAAAATGGCTTGAATTCAGGTAACCAAGGAAATGAAACATCATTAAAATGAAACTATTATACTTCTCTTAAGAGCCATAAAGGAGACATAAATAAGTACAAGTGTTCACAAGTTCGTGGATAATAAATCTCAGTGTTGCAAACTGAGAAACTATCCCCACATGATCTAATTTTTGATACAGTTCTAATCAAAATCTCAGAGTTTCTCACAGAGCTTCCTAAACAGAATCTGAAATTTATATGGGAAAGCAGAGAAGAGTTGCTAGGACACTCTGGAAGAAGATCGGAGCCCTGGGCACGCCCGGCCGCGCGGCAGGAGTCTCACCACGTGGTAGGAACTGGACAGTGAGGAGCTGGTACGTGGGAGACGGTGCCCGGGGGTTGGGGGGTGGGGGAGTGGCCGGGAGCTCACCCACACGCGCCTGGAAACTCTGCAGCCCACGGGGGAGACGATGCACATGTTCATTCAACGGTCCTGAGCCAATGGTCCCACATAATCTTTAAAAGTTGAAATCGCTTCTCAGCCATTATTGGGAACTAGCTATGTTTTTACTCAACATTATCATTTAAAACAGTAAATTTATCACTAAGCTTTTACTCACGAGGGGCACCAGGGTGGCTCAGTCAGTGAAGCATCTACTTTGGGCTCAGGTCATGATCCCGGAGCCCTGGGATCGAGCCCACATGGGGCTCCTGGCTCAGCGGGGAGTCGGCTTCTCCCTCTCTCTTCCCCTCCCCCTGCTCGTGCTCTTTCTCTCTCCCTCCCTCAAATAAACAGATAAAAACCTTTATAAAAGTAATAATCTTTTACTTCTGAAAAATGTGATCAGTAAGGCCATGGACAGAAGGATGAACACAAAATTCAGGGAGGCAGGAGGGCAGGGAAGATGTGATCAGGGGTGGATAGTCAGGGACTGCCCCCGAGTTCCTACTCCATACAAGGCAATGGGCACAGTCGGTTGATTATCCCGTTCACGCCTTAGATAGTTGAGATATGTTTTGTTTTCTTGAATGTACAAAATAATCCAAAACAAAAGTTTTTAAAGAAAATTGCCAGCTCACTCTAAGAAGTGTCTTGGGCCCCCTGCCATTTCCCTCTGGTAGAAAAAGAGCAGCAAGAAAACAAACCGTGTGCAGAAAAGACGGTGTGGCTTGAGGGTTTCTGTACCTTGTAAACTGTCAGAGTACATTTTGCATAAATGCTGAAGGACCGAAGTATTTAGAGTCACCATTTACATAGCCCCATGCTCTCACTTCTGAAGTTAATTCAAAAATGATTTTTTTTTTAAATGTGATTTAAATAAAACTAAGCCAGCTTCCATCACGAGCCGTGTGCCCAGCTGGGGCTTTGCAGACACGGGCTTCCATCGGCCTGGGCTCCTACCGCCTGAAGGTCTCCGTCTTAGAGGCAGAGTGGGGGGCAGGTGGCGCATCCAGGTGTCACTGATGATGGATGCTGGAGCCAGGGCCAGGTGGGGACCTTTGCTCCTCCTTGGTACCTGTGTGGTCGTAGCCCATCACCTGATGACGCCTTTTGATGCCACAGACATCGCGCTCCAAAGGGGTGGGGATGAGCAGACTTGGACGGTTTCGAGGATGATGCCTTCGGGAAAGGCACGAGGCGCTCAGCCCCTTGGTAGTCCCGGAAGGACAGCGGCAAAAATCAGAGGTATTTGTGCAACCCGACGACCTCGGGTGAGGGAGGAGGAGAGGCGCGCACACTGACACAGAAAACTTGAGTCAATCATTCAGGTACCGGCCAGTTTCTCCCACATGGACCAGCATGAGGTGTAAGGGGAGAAATGTAGGGTCCTGCAGAGGCTACTTCAATCCCATGGAGAGAGATCCGACCTCACAGCTCCAGGGGGATTTTCTGCTCCATGAGTCCGTCCCCAACTCCCATCTGCACGTATTTCCAGCTAACTGTCCCTGGTGAGTCCTTGAGCTGGGTCCCCGCCCTCGCTGATCGGGACTTCTGCGAATCTGGCTGCCTCCACCAGGGATGCTGGGTCCCTTTCAAGGGGACACATCTCCGTGGCTCTGTCCTACAACTGTATTGCTTCTGGTCAACGAGGAGTGGTGGATGAAGAGGAGACGCAGGGCCCCCAATGTTTGGTTTATGGGGAAGGAATAGGGAGCCGGCTGGCCGGGTGCTTGGAGATGGGCTGGGTCTCTGGATGCAACTGGATGTGGGCTGGGTGGGGTCATCATTGGGGCAGCGAGGCGGCGTCCTTTCTCCTTGGCGGCTTCACAGGCCCCCTCCCCCCATGCCTCCAGGAGACCTTGAGGGGCGCACATGTGCTGCTGTGCATTGGAAAATGAGGTGAATGGGTCTCCTCTCTGCTCCAGCGTGGGGACGCCCTTTGAGGTTGCAGAGGATTCGGGATTCCCTGCCAGTTCACTCCTGCGCCTTCGGGGCCTGGCGGCTGCGGGGATGGCAGGGATCACCAGGCAGTGAGCCACCGCATGAGGCAAGGTCACACGTTGGCATTGCCGGCATCCGGGAGCGTCAGGCGGCATCTCTTACATACTTCGGCTCCGCGGGGCTCTAACCTGCGTGCGGCAGCCCCTCTGCCCCCCGGCGCCTGTGATCCTGGGGCCTCCCTCTGCCCCTTGGCTGGTGCTCACCAAGGCCGCCCTGGAGCAGGTGCCAGCAGGGGAGGAAGGGCCAGGCTGGCGTTAGGCGGAGTGTGGGCCCCCCTCCTTCCCCCCCCAACCTGGTCCCTAACCTCTCCGCTCCTGGGGTGGGGGGAGGGGGCTGCGGGAGGAAGCACAGGACTTCAGCCCTTACTGTTGGACTTGGCAGCTGGGAAGGCTTTGACGTGTCCCCCAAGACGGCCTGCATCTCCCAGCACAGCCAGCGCCCCCAGCACGGCCTTGTCCCCCAGCACGGCCTTTTCCCCTAGCACGGCCTTTGTCCCCCAGCATGGTCTTTGTCCCCTCAGCATGGTCTTTGTCCCCTCAGCATGGCCTTGACCCCCAGTATGGCCTACGTTCCCCCAGCATGGCCTTTGTCCCCCAGCATGGCCTGCGTCTCCCAGCACAGTCTGTGCCCCCCAAGCAAGGTGTCCCAGAGCCTCAAGGAGGACCAGACGCTGCTGCAACAACGATCTGCTCCCAAGATCCCCACGGGATTGGGTGGAGGCCAATCTTGGCCTGAAGCCCTGCACCTGTTCAGCGTCCTCCCCTTCTCTCTGCTCCAAGCCCCTGCGACGTTTCTCCCAAGACACTGCCTGAAGCCCGTGCACAAGAGACCACAGTTCGGCTCTGCTTCCGGGGAAGCCAGCTGACACAGGTCCCTCAGGTCGGGTGGTTATTTTTACTCTGGTTGCTTTGGGGTTCCCCTTCCTGCCACCCCTTACTTTTCCTGCTTTTCATGAACCCGTGTTTCTTGCCCCCACCCTCAGCCTCCTGCTGCTGCCAGATGCATCTTTAAGCTCTTTCCCAGGCAAGCAGGTCATTGGATTTGGAATCAAAAGAGTGAGGTCCAGATTTCACCCTGCCACACTGTGCAGGTAGTTGTGCCTCCACTCAAATATTCATGCAAAATAAGTGTAAAAACTCATCCCGACGCTCCTTGCTCCTTCACGGGGCGGAACCAGGCAGGACAATGGGTGTGAAAAGTGGAAGCGCCTCAAGTACCCTGTTGCTCCTCTCTTGAAAAACAGAAATACCCACCATTTGCTTTGACGTGGAGGGACCTGGAAGGTATGATGCTGAGTGAAATAAGTCAATCGGAGAAGGACAAACATTATATGGTCTCATTAATTTGGGGAATATAAAAATTAGTGAAAGGGAATAAAGGGAAAGGAGAGAAAATGAGTGAAAATATCAGTGAGGGTGACAAACCATGAGCAAACCTTAACTCTGGGAAACAAACAAGGGGTAGTGGAAGGGGAGGTGGGCGGGGGTTGGGGTGATTGGGTGACGGGCACTGAGGGGGGCACTTGGCAGGATGAGCACTGGGTATTATGCTATATGTCGGCAAATTGAACTCCAATAAAAAAAGTTAAAAAAAAAATAAAAACAGGTAATGACCTAAAGAGAATGAAAACATCGATCTGAAAATAAATTTTGTTTTCACCCCCCACTATGTCTACAGCAGCATCATCTACAGCAGCCACGCTGTGGAAGCAGCCCTAGTGTCTATCCTCTGATGGATGGATGGACAAAGATGTGGTGTGTACACACCATGGAATATTACTCAGCCACGAAAAAGAATGAAATCTTGCCATTTGCAAGGAAATGGATGGAGCTAGAGAGCATCACACTAAGTAAGATAAGTCAGAGAAAGACAAATACCATCTGATTTTGCACATATGTAGAATTAAAAAAAAATACAGGGAATCTCTGGGTGGCTCAGTGGTTGAGCATCTGCCTTCAGCTCAGGGTGTGATCCTGGAGACCCGGGATCAAGTCCCACATGAGGCTTGCTGCATGGAGCCTGCTTCTCCCTCTGCCTCTCTTTCTCTCTCTGTGTCTTTCATGAATAAATGAATAAAATCTTTTAAAAAAAACCTTTAGATAATAAAAATAATAAAAATAATTTTTTAGAAAAAGCAAATACCCACCATTTGCTTCGACGTGGATGGAACTGGAGGGTATTATGCTGAGTGAAATGAGTCAATCAGAGAAGGACAAACATTATATGTTCTCATTCATTTGGGGAATATAAATAATAGCGAAAGGGAATAGAAGGGAAGGGAGAAGAAATGGGTAGGAAATATCAGAAAGGGAGACAGAACATAAAGACTCCTAACTCTGGGAAACAAACTAGAAGTGGTGGAAGGGGGTGACTGGGTCACGGGCACTGAGGGGGGCACTTGACGGGATGAGCACTGGGTGTTATTCTGTATGTTAGCAAATTGAACACCAATAAAAAATAAATTTACTATTAAAAAAATAAAAATAAATAAAAATTCTAAAAAAAAAAAAAAAAACTAATGAAAAAGAAAAAAGAGACCCCAAAAAAGCAGACTCCTAATTCTAGAGAACAGACTGCTGGTCTCCAGAGGGGAGGTGGTGGGGTTGGGGGAACAGGTGATGGGGTGAAGGGCACGCGTGTCCTGATGAGCCGCGTACAGAGCTGTCCGATCACCATGTTGTACACCTGATGCTGATACAGCACCGTGTGTTAGTTGTAGTCAATTTAAAAAAAGAAAAAAGAAAGAGACAACATAAGAAAGAGAGAGGAGGGTGCCTGTGGTCATGAGGAGCAGAGCCCAGGTGCCTCGGGCCGCTCCCCACCCCAGCACTGTTTCCCTCTCCTGCAGGTTCTGAGCCTCCCTCCGCGGATGTCTAAGCATCTCCCAAGGTTGCCTGCCCCGTGGCACTCAGGGAGACGAGGGTGAGCTGGGGCCCAGGGCAGGGTGTGGGGAGGACAGAGGGGACCCTGCACCTGCAGGGACAGTGATGAGCATCACAGAGGGAGTCCAGGGGGGTGGGGACAGTCTCTGGGTGGAGGGACGGGGCGTGGGAAGCTGTTCCCACAGCGATGGGAGAGTCGGGAAGGGTCGGGGAGGGTCGGCCAGCGAGAGGGAGCCAGCACGTCCTACTCTCCAACCTGGGGCCCCTTTCCAGGCGAGGTTTCTGCCCCCGTGGGGGCTGTTCTGACCCTCAGCTCTGCAGCTGGAGGCACTGCCCCTGGGGATGCGCCCCCCACGCTCTGCTCACCCCGAAAGCCAGGCCCCCATTCCTCGCCTGCCTCCTCCGGGCCACCTGCACCTGCACCTGCGCTCACCTAATCCATAAGGGAATTTCATCTGCTTCTCACCTGGTTGCTTAGCTATTTCTGTTCATGGTGCCCCGTGGACACGGAGTGTCGGAGCCTGCCCGTTACACTGCTGCGTATCTCCCAAACGCTCCGTCCTGCGTCCTTGCTTTCTTGATGTACCTCAAGGTGCACACGTTGAGTTCATTTTCACTGTGACACCGGTGGATAATCTAACTTTCCGGCAGAAATAAGAAAATGTGGTCAGGAAGTGAGCCTATCCTACAGACGCAGCCCCTGGCATTGCTTGCCGATACAGCCCGCCCGTGACCCTCCACTTCTCACCCGGACTTTGTCGCTGAGCACGGTCGGAAGAAAGGGCAAGACAGGTCAATGGTCCAGGTCAGCAGGGCAGGAACGTGCAGCGCTTTCTGCTCCCATTTGCTCACCCGGAACCAAGTGGCTGCGGAGCAAAGTGGGGGGAGATGGGGACCTGGCCTGGTTTCCTGACTTAACCACCTCGGCAGAGAAAAACAGGACAGAGCAATGCGGAGTCGGAGTCACAGGTGCTGAGCAACGTGGAGAGGAGCCATAAGGGCCACAACAAAACCACATGCCGCCGCCAGCTGCTGTCCAGGCCCATCGACACGCTGCCCTCCTCCATGAAATATTTGAAAACTGATCCTTCAGTGCTTCATCATTTCCCTACAAATAGCAGGCTGTGCAGGTCCCTTAGGGCCCGGGCCTTTTCCATGTGAACGTCCTCAGAGAAGAGGGTCCAGGGGGGCCTCATCTGGGGAAGAGGAAGCTCAGATCAGACAGAGCTGCCCGGAAACCACATGGGAGCACCACGACATGGGTGCAATAAGTGAGGTCCCCGAACACCTCTGGGAAGCTGGCGCACCTGAGCATCGTCGTCCCCCCGCCCCCCACACACGGCCTTAGGTTGTGGGGAGCATGTCAAGGAGGAGCCCCAGAAACAACCTTGGACGCCTCCTGGGGCCACGGGCACAGTGATGTGCTCAAATCCTGTATGCACCCAAGGGTTTGACGGGAAGGGACAGCGTCTGCCCGTCGCTCCGCTGGGCACTTCCCCACGTGATGGGGAGCACACGCAGGTGGCCAGGCCTACCCAGTTTTGCCACCAGGGAGACGTGCCTGAGGCCCTAATGGTGAGCGCACCTCCCCACGCTGGTGAAATGCTGTAGGAGGTGGAGCGTGTCTGGATCGGCCCCTCTTGCATGCTCGCCTCCTCCTGCAGCCCCCTCTCATGTGCATTTGGTTTTTCATGACAAACCGAACTGAGGACCCGAGTGTTGTCACGACCATTTGCCTGGTCGGCCAAGATGGCAGTGAGCGAATGAGACAGTCCTCACCTGCTGGGCCTCTGGCATTTACAGAAACGGACGCATGCTGCTGTGCAGTGACCCATCGTACGATGACAAGGGCTGGGTAGTGCTCCTGAAGCACCCCAGAGGATCCGGGAGGGCCTCCTGGAGGAGGGGATGCCACTGAGCCAGGAGCAAACGGATAGATACAAGTTCTCCAAGCAAACAAAGGGGACAGAGTTCAAGACCAAAGGGTCCGGAGGCCAGAAGGAGCATGGCCAGCTGTGGGGCGGCTGTGATGCAGGCACGAGGTGGTTCACGGCAACGTGTCCTCCACGAGGCTGGACCAGGAAGCCTGGGTTCTCTGGTCCAAGGTCAGAGCAGGGATCGTGTGGATCATCCCAATTCTTAGGCTCCCGACCTGCAAACGCCGACATCACCGACCCCCGTCTCATTAGACGGTCCCGCGGATTAAACGGGGTGGTGCTTCTCAGCGTCAGCCGCGCCTGAGCACCGGATGCTGCACCCCACAGACGTCAAGCATCGTGGTGACCACGGCCCTGCAGCCCGTGTAAGGACCTTTGCTTTGTCTCATGATGTGTAAAGAGAATCCGGTGAAGGAGAGACGACGTGAGGAGATTGGTTCTCTGTGTGATCACGCTGCTGCGGGGGAGGCCCGCGGTCTGTACGGGGCCGGGCTGCAACGGGGCACGGTTTGGACTGACCCTTGGCAGATGGGGCAACTGATCAACTTTGCCGGCCTGTTGGACGGGGAGCGGCCAAAGGACGCCCCAACGTTCGGGTCCCGAGTAATGTGGTGGGTGGTGGCGGGGCTGGTGTGAGCACTGTGATGAGGAACCGTGGGGGAGGCGGGATCGGGCCACCTGGAGGGGGGGGCAAGGGAAGGAAGCAGCAGCCGCTGGGCTTGGAGGCTCGCCGGGATGTAGCCTTGGATCGTCGGCGAGGTCACTGGGGCCCGGGGCCGGCGGCGCGGAAGAGTTCTGGAGACTTCTCGGTGCACAAGGTGGTTTTTGTAAAGCGGGAGGCGGGACCCCTGGGCCGGGGGAGCCGCCGGGATTGGGAGGAGCGGCCGGTCACGGCCTTGGGGTGGGCGGCGTCCCGGCAGGACGTCCCTGAGCTGCAGGAGGCCCACGGGACCCGGGCCGGCCGTTGTCCAGCCAAGTCGGCCCGTCTGCCCAGTGAGGCACCTGCGTTAGGACGCTGGGAGCTTCCCAGGATCCCCTCTCCGCCCTCTGGTGCCCGCCCGGGCTGCGCGTCGTAAGGACGTGGAGTTGCAGCTCTGTGTCCCTCTGCCTTGTTTCCCACGTCGGCTGGACCGTCAGTAAGGGGTCAGAAGCCTGACCCAGGAACAGGGTCTGGCTTGAGCCCACGGGGCCGTGGACATTTCCAGAAGCGAACTCTGCCTTAGGCAGCAGGAGCCAGGTTGGCCAAGCACAGCTGCCCACGTGTTGCGTCACGCAGCGGGGGGGGGTGGGGGGGTTCAGGTGGAGCCAGTGTCCCTGCGAGACTTCCCCGCCGACACCACACCTGCTGCCCTGTACAGCCTTCTGAGTCACAACTACCACCGGTCCTTGGGAAAGTGGACTGTGGGTTCCGTGAGTCCTCGGCTTCCTGAGAAGCGTGTGTGTGCGCGCGCGTGCGTGTGTGTGTGTGTGTGTGTGTGTGTGTGGTACATGAAGCACTGTTCAATAACTATGAGGATAACGGCAGCTCTCCTTCTCTAGTCTAATTAGGGATTAGCTGCCGTCACCGTCCTTCGTTCCTGTCTCCCACACGGCGGGTTCACGGAGCACCGTTCACAGGGAGCCGCCCCAGTGACACTAAGAGCATCTGCTCCATCCATCTTTGCAAAGAAAATTACTAAGCGCCCATTTACCGTGGGCCTGGACGGGTGCACCGGAGAGCGTCCCCAGAACGCGGCCCGGGAAAGACGATGAGCCCCTTGGCAGGGCTGCTGTCGACCATTCCAAGCTCCCGGCTTCCCGATCCAGCGGGCCAGCGGGTGGGGGGGGGGGTGATGGGTGGCTCTAGAACCTAGTTAGCGACCTCACGGAGGGACGAAAAGCTGTGCTGAGAGAGAAACGCGCCGTGGCATGCTTAGCTGTCCCTGGATCGATGGGCCTGCAGCGGCTCACCTTCTGTAAGATAGTCATTGCCCTGATTGCAGGGAGCAGTCTATTTTTAAAAGTTGCAGAAGGCTCTTTGAATACAGAACAGTGTTTGTAATTCTTCCAACTGATTTATTTATGAGGCCGTGTGTTGTTTCCTCCGTTGTTTGGATGGGGGCTGCAGACGTTAGGGAGGCACGTCCGGGGAGCATTAGGCTAGCCCATGGAACTTCACCTCTGACACGTGGTGGAGACTCGGCCTGTATTCAGCACGGATAGCGAACTGCTAAGAGGTCCCTTCTGGGAAGAGGAGCTGCCTTGATGGCTCTGTGGGGCGATGGGAGTACAGCCACCTGCCGCCTGGGCAGGTGTCTTACTCGGTTGGCCTCGGATCAGTTTTCCACCTCCGTGGCCCCGGGGCGGGTCCATAGACCACTTCTCACTATCTGCCTTCTCTGTCTTTATATTCTGACACCAGCTGTGGGTGCTGACGCTAGGACACTGGGTTAATGTCCTTCCCAGTGGTCTGGTCAGGGGCTGAAGCTGCCAGCCACAGCCTCACCTCTTCCATTCATTCCATAAATTCCTTTTGAACAACGTTTATGTCCAGAACATCTGTTCTAGGTGCCGTGACGTACACAAAGGTGACAGGTTCATGCCCAGCAAGGGTGTAAGAGTTGCTTCACTCAAGATCAGGCTTAAAACTATACAAGAAATCCACACGGAATTGGGGGGCTCTGATAGTGGAGGGGCAAAGCTGGCTCTATTGTTTCTCTGATCTGGGTTGTGCTTGTCAGATGCATCTAGACTATTCCATAGAAGATGACCAGGGCCAGAGCACGTAGGGCAGTGAGAGGGACAGTCTACGAGATGTGGGTCCCATTGCCTCCTCCAGGGCCCTCACTACCCAGATGTGCAAGCTGCTGATCAAGCCTGGCCTTGTTCCTGGCCCCATAAGGGGCAGTGGGATGGGAGAGTAGACCCCCCTTACACTTTCTACCTGAGGCCTGGATGCTATGGTTTCCCGGCATCTCCTGGTCATCAGTATGTTCCAAAGTGAGTGAAAACACATTCATGAGATTAAAGATGTTCCACTCATCTCCACAAACTGATCTAATGCTGTATTTCTGACACCAACCACCAGACATGCCCAAGAAATCAGATATTTGAGCTTCATTCTGGCTTCCTTGTCCAAAATAGATCCTGACAAACTTATTTCAAGAAACCGATACATAAAATGGCATTGTGTGATGATATATTTTATGGTGCATCTAAATTTTTCTAGAATAACACGGCATCTTGTAATGCTATCTCCCAGTAAAACTTAACAAAAGCATTAGGAATATGTGGGTCCTCACTGTTCTCCTTTAACTGGATTTTACTTTGAAATTCCAAAGCCCAGGACCTCTGTAGTGAAGGAGGGAGTGAGCCTTGCTGAGGAATCCTCCTGGGAGGACTGTCTCCTTTCCTCCCATGTTCATCTCCCCCAAATCCTCAGAGCTATCACCTCCCACCCCCACCGCCATCCACTGGTGCCAAAAATGGCCCTGGAGGAGCTGCTGCTTCCTAACTTCCTGTAGCTCCACTGCATTGTGCCCAGGCCAGCTCATGTGGCTAAATCTCACTGTATTTTCATCCCACGGCCCAGGGCGTGGTCCCGCTTCTCTCCTGACTGGTCTGGAATGTCAGACACGGATCTTCAGTTCCCTGAAAGAAGTTTGGGCCCCAACAAAATGCTGCCATGCCTTCAACTGAGGATACACTGATCCACATGCCACAGAAGCACTTTCAGCTTCATTTGTGTTTGTAACATTTTTCAAGGTAGTAGAAAGAAATATGTAGTAATTATAGAAAAATAACTTCCAAATTACATGAAATTACTATAGCTGATTAATTGCTAGAGGCAGCGCAGACAACTCTGTAAGAGAAGAGCTCTGGGGGGACCCAGTCCTAGGAGGGCCCCCTCATATTGTGAAATTTACCTGCAGGAGTTCCACCAGATTCTGACAGTAAATACCAGAGAAAATCCCCTCAGGCTTCCAGCATCTGGAGGAGAAAATGAACCATTCCGAAATGTGAGAGCACTCTGTTCTCAGGAGCCCTGCCCTCAGGAGAAACTAGCTAACTAGGGAAGGGAAATCACCAAGTCCAGCCCACTCTAGCCAACCTGTCCCAAAAGAAAAAAATAAGAAATACTTGTGAAGATCTCTGCCCAGAAGCAGAGACTCACTAAAACCCTAAGACCTAATCACAGTGATATGGAACACTTCTCTCCCACTGGTCTCACCACCACATCTTTAATGACCTCTTTGTAGCAGTTCCTTGTACCCAGTACATCATGTTCTGCTATCAAGAAAAATTACAAGGCCCACGAGAAAGCAAAAACACAATTTGAAGAGTCAGAGTAAACATCTGAACCAGACATGGTTTATTGAAGAGATCAATACGATCAATAAGCCTCTAGCCAGACTAAGACAAAAGAGAAAGAGACCATAAATCACTATTATCAAAAATAAAAGAGAAGACATCACTACAGAGCCCATGGAAATCAAAAGGATAATGCAGGGATATTATAAAAAGTTCTGTGCCCACAAATTTGATAAGCTACTTGAAATGAAGCAGCTTCTTGAGAAACACAATCTGCCAAAATTAAGAAAAAAGAGTTTCTAAAAGAAATAGATGATCTAAATGTGCCTATATCTATCAAAGAAATTGAACCAATACTTAATGACATTCTAAAGCAGAAAGCTTCCAGCCCAGGTGGGTTCACTAGTAAATCCTACCAAAAATTTAAGGAAGAAATTATACCAGTTCTTTACATTGTGTTTCAGGGATTTCTACCTAACTCCTGTTCTTATACCAAAATCAAAAACATTACAAGAAAATGACAGACCAGAATCTCTAATTAACATAGACACAAAACTTCAAAAATGTTAGCAAATCAAATCTGACAATGTATGAATATAATTATACACCATGACCAGGTGTGATTTAGCACAGGTATGACAGTGTGAGTCAATACAGAGAAATCATGTAAAAGTAACCTATTCCATTAAGAGACAAGAAAAGAAAGAAGAAAGAAAGAAAGAAAAAGAAAGAAAGAAAGAAAGAAAGAAAGAAAGAAAGAAAGAAAGAAAGAAAGAGCTCATGATCCTATCAAATGCAGAGAAAGAATTTCATGAAATCTAACATACATTCATGATTAAATCTCTTAGTAAATTAGGAATAGAGGGGAATTTTCTAAACTTGATTAAAAATATCTAAAAGAACCTACAGTTACCACCATACTTAACTGTGAGGAACTCAAACTTCTCCCACTTAGAACAGAAACAATCTCTATCCCCTCTGCTTTTCAACCTTATACTAGAAGTATTTGCTAATGCAATAAGGCAAGAAAAGGAAATGAAGAATATATACATTGTGAATAAAGACATAAAATTGTCTTTTTTTTTTTTTGTAGATGACATGATCATCCACATACATAATCTGAAATAATTAACAATACAACAACAAAAACCCTCCTGGAACTAATAACCAACTATAGCAAGTTTTCAGGTTATGAGGTTAACATACAAGATTCAATTGCTTTCCTATATATCACCAATGAAGACGTGGAATTTGAAATTCAAACCACAATATTTACATTAGCACTTTAAAAAATGAAATACTGGGGGATCCCTGGGTGGCTCAGCAGTTTAGTGCCTGCCTTTGGCCCGGGGCATGATCCTGGAGTCCCGGGATCAAGTCTCACATCAGGCTCCCTGCATGGAGCCTGCTTCTCCCTCTGCCTGTGTCTCTGCCTCTCTCTCTTTCTGTGTCTCTCAGGAATAAAGAAATAACATCTTTAAAATAAATAAATAAATAAATAAATAAATAAATAAATAAATAAATAAATAAAATACTTAGGTATAAATCTAACAAAACGTGTACTACAGTTTCATGACGAAAATTATGAATGTGATGAACAAAATCAGAGAACTAAATAAGTAGAAGAGATTCCATGTTTATAGAGGGGAAGATTCGATACTGTTAAGATGTCAGTTCTTCCAACTGGGTCTATAGATTCAATGCAATTGCAATAAAAAGGCAAGCATGTTATTTTATGGACATTGACTAAGATTTTTTTTTTTATTATTATTATTCAACCTCTTTACCATGCCTAAGTGCATTTCCTGTGCTGGGGATAAGGATAGAGAGACTTGTAAGCTAATCATAGTTATTTACTTATTCACTTTTATAGCTTCCTTTAATGAGCACATTGCCTTGGTAATGTCGCCTTGATGTTTTCCTCTCCTGTATTGGAAGCTGTTGTCTTGGATACGAAAACACTGAAGCTGATAAATTGCATTTCACATCTAGAACAATCTAAATTTCTGGCAGAGTGAACATTTATATAATGGTCTTTGCCACTGGCAAAACTTTCTTCTAAGGGATTTAAAGATTCTTTTTTTCTCCCTGTAAAAAAAGGAAGTTTTGATACATTTCAAATTATCCTCCACCGAGATGTCGGGCTTCACAATTATTCAGGAAGCCTTCGTGTCGTATTACTCCGGCAGACGCGGTGCCTTGCCACTCGCCTCCCCACTTTGTCTCGTCCCCCTGGGGGCCGGGTGAGCAGATTCCCCAGCCCATCTCCAGCATGGTTGAGCAGAGGTGGGCAGAGGGCAGGACAGTGCGGGAAAGGCGCCTGGCTTGCACCCCAGCTAATGCTACCCGGTCTTTCTGCTTGGATTCCCCCCCTTGCTCCTTCCTCTCAGTGTCCTTTGCTGGTTTCTCTTCTTGTCCCTGACCTCTGGAGGCCAGAGCGCACCAGGGCACAGTCTTCAGACCTCCATCTACGCTCCTTCCAACTCATACACCCAAGGATCCGTTGAACATTTCCACTCAGGTGTCTGACAAGGCAGCTCGAACTCAGCCCAGCCGCACTCTCCCTTCCACTTGCTCTGGACAAAACCCAGCAGTCATTTTTGACTCTTTGCTTTCTCCCACACCCACATCTAACCCGTCAGCAAATTATACTTGCTCTCCCTTCAAAACATATAAAAAAGCTGTCCCTTCTTACTACCCCTATTGCCCCCCCCTTGCTCCTCTGTGATTTATTCTCCATACAGGAGCCAGAAAGATATTTTTATTCTGTTTTGTTTTGTTTTTATTAGTTTGATTTGCCAACATATAGCATAACAACCAGTGCTCATCCCATCAAATGCCTTCCTCAGTGCCCGTCACCCAGTCACCCCCACCCCCCACCCACCTCCCCTTCTGCAGCCCTTTGTTCGTTTCCCAGAGTTATGGGGCAATCATGCTTTGTCTCCCTGTCTGGTTTTCTCCATGCATTTTCTCTCCTTTCCCTTATAATCCCTTTCACTATTTCTTATATTCCCCATACGAGTGAAACCACGTGATGATTGTCCTTCTCCGACTGACTTACTTCACTCAGCATAATACCCTCCAGTTCCATCCACGTTGAAGCAAATGGTGGGTATTCGTCGTGTCTAATGGCTGAGGAATATCCCACTGTCCACATAGACCACAGCTTCTTGATCCATCATCTGTTGATGGACACCGAGGCTCCTTCCACAGCTTGGCTATAGTGGATGTTGCTGCTATAAACATTGGGATGCAGGTGTACTGGCTTTTCACTGTATATGTATCTTTGGGGTAAATCCCCAGGAGTGCAATTGAACCATGTCACTAAGGTGCCTTAAACCCTATAAGAGCTCCCACTTTATTCATAGTTAAACTCAAAGTCTGCAAACATCTACAAGGTCCTTGAGCCATCTGTGACTCCCCTGCTGCCCCCTGTACTGCTCTCCTCATTTCTCATGCGGCTCTGGCCACACTGACCTGCTTTTTCTCAAACAAACCAGGCTCACTCCAGCTTCAGCCTTTGCTCGGGGCATCCCTCTGCCTGGGATAACCTTCCCCTTTGCATTTCTTGGCTCACTTCACATCACCATCAAGTGGTTTTCAAATGTCAGCTCCTCCGTGAGGCCTACCTTTGTGCTCCTACTTAACCTCTCTCTCTCTCTTGCTCTGTTTTTCTCCCACCCAGGATTTGTCACCTTCTAACACAATTTATAATTTGCATATTTAATGTGCTTGTTGTTCATTGTCTGTCTTCTCCTGCTAGAGATAAGCACTCTAGAGGATTGGGCGCATTCATGCCTCTCAAGGGTTTGTAGTATCCTTTGGCATGAAGCAGTTTCTCAGTAAATACTTGTTGAACTGAACTGGATTCAGCCTGAACTGGATGCAGACCCCAGCTCTTATCATCACCTGTGTGAACGCAGGGAGCTGTTTAACTCCTCCTGATGTCAGAGTCTTCATCTGGAAATGGAGTCCTATGTGAAGGAACTCTTGTAAAGATTGCCCGGGGTACCATTTGCAAAGTGTAAGCCTGGTGTCTGCCTTGGAATGAGAGGAGAAGCTATTTCCTCGGCCCATATCCTGCGGGGTCCTCTTAGCAAGGTACATTCTCTTTTAAAATGAGCCTGATCTCACCCCTTGTCTGTCTCCTGTGGATGGGAAAGAGCCTATCATAAGGCCCCCCTTGGGCAGGCACTTGCTAAGCACTTTCCATGCATGGCCCCATTCAACCTCATAACAGTACCGCAAACTAGGACCTGCCGTTAACCCCGTTGCACGGAAGAGGAACAAGAAGCACAGAGCCATATGCTCCTCAAATAGAATGGGTCTCAAAGCCCGTCGGAGGGCTGCCTGCCTCCACAGCCCCTAATTTCACCACGCAACTTGCTGCTCCTCTGACCCACCTGGCGCATCAGTTTCTGCCAAGGTTGGCATTATCAATAATTCTGTAGTCAGCACACTCGCACAGATTGTGCTAAGTCCCTATCTGATTACATATTTAAGATAGACTCCTAAGAGTGAAATGCTTTTGAACATAAGTTCTTTGATGCTGGTTGCCAAATTACCCTCCTGATTTTTTTTTCACAATGCACAGTCCCATCAACAGAAAATAAGAAATGTTCAATAAACAACATTATTAAAGATCATACCTGGAATGTGTTTTCCATTATATGTTGTCAACTATTTATTTTTAATTCTTAGCTTTGTAAATAAGACTCTTATAAACTTCTCGGTGAATCAAACACTTTGACTTTTAGGAATTTCCCCCTCCCGTGGATAGACTTTTTTGATCAAAAGCTCATGATTCACACTTCAAATTATTTTCCAGATGATAATTACTCTTTTGCCCCAACCACTGACTGAGGACCTACTCTATGTTGACACTGTTCTAGATTCTTCCTCAGATGACAGCTCCAAATTGGAAATGAGTTTACTCTTCTCTATGCCTGGAAAAATCCTTGTCACCTTTCACGACTTTCCTGTGCCATTGCCCTTGGGAAAGCTCTCTTTTCTCCAGGAAGAGGCAGAAAGCAGTCTGTCCTGCCTTAGCCCAGCCCAGGCCACAGGCCCAGCCCAGGCAGTGGAAGCAGAGCAGAAACCCCACCGCCCTCCAGGGCCTCTTGCCAAGAAGACAGGAGTGAAGAGATGCACTTCTCAGATAGTCGTGTTGGTGATGTGGGCGTAAGAGATTCATTTTCATGTCTCATTATTTATTTTATTTTACTGCTATTAATCACTTGACAACGCTGAAATAAGAGGTGAACATTTTCCATGAAACAATAATGAGCTTTCATAGTAGTTGGCACTCTTTTTAAGACCTTATCTTTCATATCTCTCTCTTCCCTGGAAACTCACATGGTGGTACTGGCTCATCAGAGGACGGTTCCTGCAAGAGGAAGCTCCTCTGTGACCTTAAAGCTGTCACTGAGATGCTGCAAGGCTGTGGCCACCCGGAGGCTAGCGCAGTGGCACGGAGGAGTGGTGGTGGCGGTGAGCAGCAGGGAGGCCCAGGGCGGGGGCCCTGGGTGCTCCCCCATCCTCCCCAGCCACATGCTTATCTGTCTCTGGCCAAAACGCTGGGCTTTCTCACCCCTGCTGCCACAGAGAACACAGTTGATGTGCTTGGGGTTCGCATCTTACTCTCCCTCCATTTTGCTGATAAGTTCTCAAGATTATTTAATCAAGTGCTTGCTGGTTTTCCAAATACTTGGTGAGGTTTGCAAAGATTGCAGGTGGGCTAAGACTGGAGCACACATGGTTTCCTCCACATAGTGCTTATCCGGCCAGCCCTGCCCTTGCAACAAGAGTTGGATTGGCTTCACGGCTACCACTTATCTCAGCACCTCTGAGTTGTTAAATATCCTGTGATTATGTGTCGGCCCAAGTGTTCTAAGACGTGCCCTGTCTTAGCAGTACTCAAGCTGGTGTCCCAGCTGCTCGTCACCCGGAGGGAGTCCCCTGTGCAGGATGTGGGAGTCCCAGTGAAAAGCCTGGTGCCGACCATGAAGCCCAGGGTGGTGGTGGGGGATCCACTTGTCCAACTTGATTCGGGGTCCTAGCCATCATTATTACATATTTTGTTCAACCTCAGTCTTTCAGCTTTTCCAGTTGGTGTGTACTGGTTACATATAAGATCCCAAAGTCACTGAAACATGCACTACATGCACTCACATAGGGACCTGGGGGCCCTACAGAGCCTCGTTTTCTTAACGAGGATGCTGTGGCCACGGAGAGAAAGGAGGACTCAGGGCAGGTCATGCGTGGCCGCCAATGCCCTCGGGAAGTATGATGAGCCCCTGCATCAGTGTGGAGGCCTCTCGAGCTGCTCAGTGTCTCCTGCTGGAGGAGACAGAGGCATCACCTGGAGGCCAGGGAGAAATGCAGACTCTCAAGCCCCACCAGACTTACTGACCCAGGACATGCCCTATAACCAGGTCCCTACATAACTTATGTGCCCATTTTCTGCAAGAAGCACTGGCTTAGGTCCATGGTTGTGGCAGATGCTCTGTGCAGCAGGATCACTTGGGAAATCGTGTTTGAACCCCCATGATTGGTGCCCATCAGGGAGGTTTGGTTCCTGTTGCCCAGGGAGGGGAAGGAGCCATCAGTGTTAAAAAGCTCCGTCTGTATCCAGGGGTTAGAACCCCCTAAACATAGACCATTTATCAGTAGCCTCTTAATTTTGATTCAGGTTTAAAAATAACATCCAAACCATGAAAAAGTTTAGGCCATTGAATGGTGACTCAAAATGCTCCAGAAAAAAATATTTCTGTTCGCTGTCCTGGTGGGCCCAAGCGAGAGGACAAAATTAAATATGTATTCTGACATATTTAGGAAACAAGGGCTGTTTAATTTCTCAGTGTACCAGTGATAAAATAAAACTAGCAAATGTGACTCACCCCTTTCTTCATGTTCTGTCTTGCAGTGTGGATAAATTTAATGTCACAGGGTTTTCAAGCCCGATAGGGTTTATAACTATGATAAAATTTTGACATAAAATAAATTTTGATCCAGGTTTGGTTTTATTTGGAGGCTGTAACTGGTCATGCCTCGGAGTGGCTGGAATTCTGTTACAGTACCCTCTGTGGATCCCGCCGTTGACAGCCAGTTGCATCCCAGCCTTAGAGCAGATGTGAGGCCCCTGGATGGCGAGCCAGAGGCCCATGGCTCTCTATGCGTGGGCTTGTCCCAGAGCAGCTGGCCTGTTACCCAAAGCACCGTTCTGTGGCTTGGAGCCCAAGAGTGACATTCTAGTAAGAGGTCGTATGCTTCTTCATACAAATTGGTTTTGTGCCGTCATAATCACTACCAGCACAAATGTTTCAGAAGCCTGGGCTTGATGCTAGGCCCTGTGAGAAATAGATTCTGGGCTGGATCCCTGTCCTCAAAAAGTTAATAGGCTATTTGTTGATAGAAGCAGGGCCATTAGGATAATGGTCAGCATCATTATTGTTGCAAAATGCTCTGCATTCAAGCAACTGATAGTTCATTAATCAGTAACCACGTATTTTTTCCAAAACAGGCCTTATTTTTTCCTTTTTAAAATATACGTAATTTTGTGGCTAGGTAAATAGACTCATTGTGATTGAAAAATGAAATCACAGAAGGCTATGCAGTAAGGAGAAGCCTCTCTCCCACCCTGTCTCCAAGGACCAGGTCTCCCACTCAGGTCCCCCCAACACCCACCACTGATGATTCTCCAGAATGTTTCCAGAGGCATTATGCATATATAAAAATATGAAAAAAAATGAAAATATCACCCTCTTTCAATGCAACTGGTACTATGCCATACCCTCTTTTACACACTTTGCTTTTCAATGAATCTGTTGTTCATTTGTTGATTTACTGAGCACCTACCGTGTTCCATTCCCTGCACTTGGCACTGGGAAGACTGCCCTTGAAAAATAAATGGAGATCCTGCCCTGGGAAAGCGTCTGGATGACTGTAAGCAAAGAGTAAGGACCAGTGAGTAAAGTAGTAAGATGGCAGGTGTTAAATGCTATTAAAAAAATTGAGGAGAAGGATAAATGAGTTAATGAACAAATGAATAGATGTAGCTTGTCAATGTAAAGAAGAAAGGTCCAGGATTCAAGACATCGTAGGATTTAGCAGTTCTGTAAACATCCAGAATCCAGAGTGACGGAGAGTCAAGAATGGAGGGATTGCCACTCACTCCTACCGTCTGAAGGACACTGGCTGGGGAAGCGGGTCTGGGAGAGCTTTATAGGCCAACAGCTCATTGACCTGATTCAACTGCCACTTTTGTAGGAACCCGGTCTCATGGAGTGGATGTGCAGTGATGAGGCCTTGCCTTTCCCAGCGACGTCCAAGGTCATTCCCAGCTAGCACCCACTATAGCCTGTGCAGCCCAGGGAGCAGGTGGGGAAAGGTTATCTGGCATGATGCAAGGGCAAGGCCCAGGCATTGTGGGCCCTGCAGATTCTGGGAGCAGCTGGGCAGAGCTGCGTGGATCGTCAGGTCTGACCTCATGGCCTGCTGGGGGCAGAGCAAATCCAGGGAGGAACTTCTACCCTTGATCAGAAGGAAGGCCGGTCCTATCCCCAGCAGGCTGGAGGACAAGAGTCACTCCTGTGGCTGTCCCTGGGGTTCTGGCCTGGACTCTGCTCTCCTTGGATGACTCTTCTGAGTTCCATCTTAAGCTTCCAGCAAGGCAGGCTCAGGTCACTCAAGTGAGTGCCAGTTGTTGCCAGAAGTTCAGTGCTTCTAAGACAGGCCCTCGGCCTCAGGTCACAGGCTCTTCTCTTCTATGAAGAACAGCAGGTATCCACACACCTGCCAGGTGCCATTTACATTTACTGTGACTTCTCTGTGATCCTGGCAGCTGAAGACACCTTTACTCCTTCAGTTCTTTCATCCACACTCATGCCTACCCCTAAACCCCCAATGCCCTTCCTGTCCACAACGGCTCACTGATTGCCAGGCATTCTGCCGAGTTTTGCATCCACAGGGAGAGGGTCTCATTCCCAGCATCCTCACCACACAGAGATGAAAGCAGACCTGGATTCAGAGATTTGCTGGTTGCTCCCCAGCAAATGTATGGGCAGGAGCCTGGGCCCAGAGTCTGTTTGCTTCTGATCCCCTGGACCATTGGCCCAATTCAGTTCTCACCCCCGAGAGTCCCTCTGACACTCTTTTCCAGGGGGAGGGGTCTGGGACCTCTTCCTCCTCGAAAAATCAAGGAAGTCCTCAATGCCCCCCCCCCCCGCCCCGCCATTTAGTAATTCTTTGGATGCTTCTCTTTGTCTGAGATCTCGTTTTGGAAGGACTTTTCAAGGTTAAGCCAATGTTTCATTAAATATTTGGTTCTGTGACAAGCAATGGTCTTTCATCCTCTGCTTGATCTCCTGTGATGGTGGGAATCTCCTTGTTAGCAAGAAACAACTGCTGTTTGCCAGAAAGCTATTTCTTAAGTTAGGTGGAAATTTGTTCCCCTGTCATTTCCACCGATTAGTCAATGAGCTCTGAGGAGTGAATCGATGTTTTTCTCTCGATGGCAATGTTTTCCTTTTTTTTTTTAAATCAGCTCTTTGAGCTTTCTCAGTTATCTCTTTCCTAGTTACACAACCTGGCTCCTCCTCATCTGTTCTTCAGAGGGAAAAATTCTGGTAATACTGGGGGACTGATAACTGACCAATATGTGGGAAGTGGATTCCCATGTCTGCACTGGGAATCCATGGTTTCAGTGGCTATTTCCTCCCAGAAAAAAACTGTTACGTCTGGTCTGACTTATACTTAGTGAATGCATTTTATCCCTTTTTCATAGCACATTACAACCTATACTTTTAAAAACTTTATTGTAGAGCTGTGCCCCGAATGGATATTGGCCTCATACCACTGATTGCGTTGGCAGTGAGTCTTCCCTTTTCAACATTACAGCATTTGCCATCTTGAGTGTTCCAGCATCTTCTATGTAAACACATCTCCTCCGATTTTCCTTGCTGCAGATGTGATTCTGCTGGGTTAGAACAGAGTTCCTTTGGAGATCTGCCCACAGTGCTCGGTGGGCTTCACAGGGGATGAGTCTGTAACACGTTCCAGCATCAGCTCAAAGTTGATTTTCTGACAGCATCTCCTTTCCTTCCAAAGAGGACCATCTTTTGGGCACCCCAGAGGATGGAATATGTACTTGGCATAGCTCAGCTTCTCATCTTTGTTTTGTTTTGTTACATCCCTCACCAGAATGAAGAGTAAGAGCCAGCTTACTCTCTCCAGCTCCACACAGCCCCATCCCAATGCCTGGGGTGTGGAAGGAGATAGAAGCTGAGGGATGAGAAAGGAGAAGCCAGATGCGTAGATCTCATTTCACCACCGGAACGACAGAAGCCTGGCGAGGCCGAGCTTAGGGGCTGTGCAAGCCTCTTTTGTTGCATGGTGACACATGGCATTGGTTTCCATGGCTGTCTGTTAATAGCTTGTATTAAGGACAAATTGCAGGAATAGTTCATACCAACCCCCTTCCCTGCAGATGTACGGTGAGATAAAGTTATTAAAAACATACCACAATGGGGGTGCCTGGGTGGCTCAGTCATTTGAGGTGTGTCTTTGGCTCAGGTCACAATCTCAGGATCCTGGGACCAAGGCCCACATTAGGCTCCCCATTCAGCAGGGAGCCTACTTCTCCCTCTCTGTCTACTGCTCCCCTGGCTTGTGCTCTCTTTCTCTCTCTCTCCCTCTCTCTCTCTCAAATAAATAAATAAAATCTTTTAAAAATCATACCACAATATAGAAATAAAAGCCGTGCAGAGTTAGAGGTATGAACGAAATACACCTTCATTCATCTTCAAGGTGGGGGATGCAGAGGGACTCATGTCCCGTCTTTTGTATTTGCACATAAATAAAACATTGGGTGTATACATGGTGCGTATACATCAATTCTGGAATTTATCAGAAATTCACTCCTGGTGTTAGAAGGAGTTTAGTAAATCCCCTTTCATTGAAAAGGGTCACTAGCGGGAAAATGCTTTGTTCAAATACCCTGCCAAAGCCAGGAGGTGAGGATGTGAGAACCCAGAGGAGGAACTCAAGCAGGATGGACCCCAACAACACAGCGAATGCTGCCTGGTGCCAAGGTTCTCACCCACATCCATGCTGTGCTCACCTGTTTTCATCCACCCTTGGGTCTGGAGGGACCCAAGTCCTTGAAATGAGGAGCTCACCTTGCACACCATGCAATCTGTCAGACACCCTCCCAAACTACTGCTTTGCCTGCAGACCGCCCAGGGGGGGGGGGGATGGATGAGAAACATGCCCGTTCCCCCCAGGACCTAGGCTTACAATCCCTTCTTCCTGAAAGACCCACTTTGTGCAATTCTTGCTCAGTGTCTGTACTGTAATGGGCTGGTATTGGGTTGAGAACGTCTTCTATTTTTTGATACCTTCTTATAACATAGTGTCTTGCCAATACATTTGATGTGGGTTTCTATTCTCAAATATCTGGATGAAACAAGTTATTGTCAAGAATATTCTCACATTAAAAATCAAAGCTCAGTAGAATCTCATGCAGCTAAAATCCATGTTCTCTCAACGTGAAAAAAGTTGAGTTAGAATTAATGTCTCAAAATCCTGATGCGACATCTCCCATCTGTGGGAATCATGAGCAAAGACGAGGAGGTGGGAAAATGCTCATCTGGTTTGGATTTACACACTTTTGGATGGTCTCACTTTTCAAATTTTACTCTACTGTGAAAAGTACCTACTTTTATTGTTAAAAAAAAAATAGAAGAAAGATGATGAAAAGCCATTCCCCCACCGAGTTCATTCATCTGATTTCCACTGTGATGGAATATCATTAGCGAACGTCCGTAAGTGGGATCGAGAGGGGCTGGAGGTGAGTCAGCACAGGCTGGGGAGGAGGCGGTGCTTTTGTAGAAACAGAAACGGGCTCCATGTGGTCTGGTAATTCTGTGCAGTATAACCAGGTACAGGGCAAGTCAGAACGTGGCGGAGTGCCATGGAGGGCTTACGCTCTTGGCGGCTTTGTTGTTCTTTGTCCCTCACCCTCAGACAAAGGGGATTTTTCAGAAATGCATGGAGAGCACAGACTAGAAGAGATGTCTCTCCCTCGTAAGGCCAGAGGGTGTATCTGATCCACCTTGGGAGTCTTCAACCTTGAGCACCATGTCTATCATGTGGTAGGTGGTTCTGGACAGAAGGCTGCTGAGTGAGGGTCCTTATGCATAGGCAGCCCATGGGGAAGAGCTACCCTGGAAGTGGATTCAAAGCCTGGAAGAAGGATGTGGAACTCCTCAGCAAGATAGTGGCCAAGGATGGGCTTTCAAGGGTGCCTCCCCGATGCTGGTGCTCATGTGAATGACCAATGTCATGAACTTATCGGGGGAGGTCCGGTATGAGGACAGCTGTGGGGGGGGTCTTCCTTCCACAGGAAATCTCCAGGGATTCCAGCTTGAGGTAGAGGAGTCAGACGGA
>NW_023331926.1:0-48131 GCF_011100685.1 Canis lupus familiaris | reverse complement strand
TGAATTGTGAATGTGTTGACTTTTTTTTTATTGCATGAATAGAGGGAAAAGTTAATTGGGTAATGGAAAATTATAGTTTTACTAAAATAACCAATTAATTGTTTAGAATTGAAATAAATGGAAAGAAAAAAACTACTTTTTCTATTCAACATTTTCATTCATAGGACAAGCAAGATTTTTTAAGGCTTGAAATTCAATGTGAGTATAAGAAAAATTTATGCTTTATGCATATCTTTCCCAAAACTGACATTAAAATAAGCTCTACACCTACTGTTATTACAATAGGGCAGAAATGAAGTTTATCAGAAGTATTAGTGCCAAGGCTAGGCAAAGGAATATGAAAGAGTTGCAGAGATATTTTTTTTTTGAGTTGCAGAGATATTTGTAAAAGGTATATTGAAGCAGTGCTGGTGAAGAATTTTACTGTTGGCTGAGAGCAAAGAATAATGTATAAGGTGACACTAATTCACTGTATTATATTCAGAAGGTGAATGATGTGGTTTAAAGAATTTTATCTCAGTTTAATTCAATAGTTCAGAATCACTCAGCATTAAATTAGACTCCTGTTAAGACTATATATCAGGGTCTAAGTATTACAATTTTAACTTTGTTTTGATCTTCTCCAAACTTTCTCTCTTACTTCCTATGCTTTCTTGTTTTATCATTCCTGACATTAGTCTTCACATATATGTTTCGTTTTATCTGTATCTTACACTTCCACAATGTAGGGCTTCTAAAATACCTCACTATCATTCTTATCAATTAAATTTCTAACTTAAATTTACAAAAAAATTAGTCGTCTAAATTTAACTTACAACTACTCTTCTCATTTTCAGCTTGTCTGGGAACTATGATAGATTAAATTATAGAAGAGTATGACTTTCACACCTGTGAACTTTCATAAAACTTGATAAAAATCAAGACAGTAATCCTGCCTGATGATACGGAATTAAAGAAAGAAATATTTCTTTTTTCATTATGAAATATGAAAAGTACTACCGACTCTCATGTGTTTCTCAAATATTTTTCTGGTCATATTTTTCATACATTAAAAGAAGCAGCAATAGTACCATCTCCCTGACACATGAGATATAATTAAAATGCAATAAATACAAAGCTAAAAGAGTTATATTTTAATTTTCTTTTTTTAATACTTTATTTTTTTAATTTTTATTTATTTATGATAGTCACAGAGAGAGAGAGAGAGACAGAGAGGCAGAGACACAGGCAGAGGGAGAAGCAGGCTCCATGCACCGGGAGCTCGATGTGGGATTTGATCCCGGGTCTCCAGGATCGCACCCTGGGCCAAAGACAGGCGCTAAACCTGCGCCACCCAGGGATCCCTATTTTAATTTTCATTTTAAGTTTAACACATTTAGTAATAAAAACAATGACAGAAAAATATATGCACATAGAGATATAGTTATATATGTGTACATAGAGCTATAATATGCATACCAGATATTATAACATGAAAAATACTTTCATGAAATATTACAATGGCCAGACAAAAAGAACTTCAGTCATTTTCTTTTTATGAAGTCACTAAACACAATAATTATCTAAGATATTCAAAATTTGAAGTAATTCTAATATTAATAAAACTTCATTGCAGTTTTGAATAAAGTTTTTGTTAAAATAAGCCAACAAAAAATTTTAAAGAGTTCCAAAATTACAGACTTGGAAACAGAATCAGGCTAGGTACCTGACATCCAGTGATAAAATAAAAATTAAGTGTTACACTCCTAAGTATAATAAAGTGATGTGTTTCAATTGCTCTCATGTGAATTCCCTACTGTCATGTAAAATTCCACCTCAGCATAGTTATTCAAATTGTAATGTTTACTGTATACAAAGATTATGTGCCTTCTATCAATGTCTTTAAAAATGAATAAAGAAAGAAAGAAAGATTAACAGGAACACAGAATGAAAACCATGCCATGTAAAGACTACTGTTGTTGTGGTAACAGAAACAGACACTGTATTGCTTAGCCTTGTTGTCAGTATAATCCATTCCAATGTGATGTGTGAAAGAGTCTCATAAAGGAGGAGAATGCACAGATTATATTGTGGTATCTTTACTAAGCAGTTTTTCAAAGAATAAACCCTTCATATGCATAACAATCTTTATCTGCTCTTGCAGGTTTGTAGTTTTTTGTATTTATCAATAGGTTTTCAAAAATACATGCACATTTATTGTTGACATTATACTATTTTATTCTTTCTAATACATATCACAGTAATTACGTGACACAGGGAAGCACAACAACATTTTATCTAGCTATTTTATCTAATTGTTATATCATCCATAATTGATTTTGTATTACATCTCGATATAGCAATCATTGATTTGAAATTTAGGAAGTATTATGAAATCTATTACTATCAAGAGAGTACAAGTAGTAGAAAACAACTTAATTAACAAAAATAAATTCATTTTTAGAGTGATACTAAAAGCAAAGACAACAAAACCGAAAATAAACAAGTGGAACTACACCAAACTAAAAATCCGCACAGCAAAAGAAACTATCAAAAACAAGAAATAGTAACCTATGGAGTGGAAGAAAATATTTACTAATGACGTATGTGATATGTGGTTACTATCTTAAGGAGAGAAAGAGCTCATATAACTCAATGACAACAACAACAACAATGATTCAAAAATGGTCAGAGGAATTGAATAAACATTTTTTCCAAAGAAGGGTCATAGACAATTAAGAAGTACAGGAAAAGTGCTCAATACCACTTAATTATCAGAGAGCTGCAAAACAAAACCACAATGAGATGTTATCTCATACTATTAGAATGACCTACATCAAAAATATAAGACATAATGTATTGACAAGGATAAATGAAATGGAACCCGTATGCACTGTTGGTGGGAATGTGAACTGGTGCAGCCAGTATGGAAAACAGTATGGAGGTTCCTCAAAAAGTTAAAATTGGACTACCATATGACACAGCAATTCCATTTCTTGGTATATATCCAAAGGACACAAAGTCACTATGTCAAGGAGATATCTGCAGCACTGTAGCATTATTTAAATAACCAAGACATGGAAACAATCTAAGTGCCCATCAGTGAATAAATGGATAAAGAAAATGTAATATATCATGATAACATGGATGAACTTGAAAGCCATTATAATACATGAAATAAGTCAGGTTGTTGAGAAAGGACACTTATATGTGATTTAACTTATATGTGGAATCTCAAAAAAAAATCTTTCATAGAAATGTAAAGCAAATTGTTGGTTCCCAAAGTCAAGGGTGCTTGGAGGGAATGGGTAAAGGCGATCAGAAGATATAAACTGCTACTAAGATAAATGAATTCTGGCGATATAATGTACAACATCGTGACTAGGTTACTAATACTGTAATGCATATCGGAAAGTTGCTAAGAGAGTAGATCTTAAAAGTTTTTAGCTTCATTTGTATTGAAACTCTACTGTTTGGTATGTACACATCTCAATCATTATATCTTCCTGATTGGTCCTTTTATCCTCACTTTGTCTCTAGTAATTTTCTTTACTATCATCTGTATGTTTTCCTTTTGTTTTGTTTTTTTATTTTCTTAACTTATCTCCCACCCCCACCTCCCTTCTGATAACATCAGTTTGCTTTCTATAGTTAAGAGCCTGTTTTTGGTTTGCCTTTTTTTTTTTTTACTTTCCATGTACCTATGTCATTTAATTTGACTTTGATATGAATTTCTTATAAAGAGCACAGAGTTGGGGGGCGCCTGGATGGCTCAGTCAGTTGTGCACCTGACCCTTGTGTTTGGCTCAGGTCATGATCTCAGAGTCCTGCAATAGAGTCCAGCTTCACTCCATGTTCAGCAGGGAGTCTGCTTGAGATTCTCTTTCTCTGTCCCTCTTACGCTCAAATAAATCTTTGAAGAGGACAAAGTTGGGTCTTATTTTTTAATCCACTCTATCAGTCTTTCTTTTTGGGGGAGGTATATTAGTATCACTTATATTTAATATAACTTCTGAGATGGTACAGCTCTGTCATTTTTTTAAATGTGTCCTTGTTTGTTGTCCCTTTGTTTTTTATCTTGCCTTCCTGTGGGTCATTTGAACATATTTTTTTTCTTCTCTCTATATTTAATTATAGTGCTTATGAATGTATCTCTTGCAGTTTTAAAAATCTTTTTTTAAACTCTCAATAAGGGCAGCCCAGGTGGCTCAGTGGGTTAGCACTGCCTTTAGCCCAGGGCGTGATCCTAGAGAACCTGGATGGAGTCCAACATCAGGCTCCCTGCATGGAGCCTGCTTCTCCATCTGCCTGTGTCTCTGCCTCTCTCTCTCTCTCTGTGTCTCTATGAATAAATAAATAAAATATTAAAAAATAAACTCTCAATAAATAATTCAAGAGTTCTAAACCACATTTCTGAGTCATGCTTGCTAATATGGAGAAATAGTTCAATAACCTCAAGAAATTGAGAATCTAGTTCATAAAGGTTAGCTCTTTCTTCTTTTAAACCAATGGATTATTATTAAGCACATCCCTCATTTTTCAAATGAAATCTTACAGAAATGATGCTAGATACTTATAGTTACCCAGGACTCCTGCAGACCTCTGACTAAATGAAGAATAAGACATTACCCTTTCAGATATGTAAAGATAGCATCCATTTTCTTCTTTTATATGTAAAATTAAATTTGCACTTATAAAGCAATATGATGCAACTCTTTTCTTTAGTGGTATATAATAACTTTCTTTCCCATTCCTTTTCAGTTGCCTAATATTATCATCATACTATAGATATTGATACCACTACAAGTCAGCCACTAAATATTTTCTGAATAAAGACTCCTATTCATCCTTCTTCAATTGTTTCTGCTGTCCTATAATTAATGGCAATGCTACTTCCAATCTGCAGTTTTGAATCACCACTGCTTTGCAGTTATACTACAAAGAATTTATAAGATACTTTAGAACATACAGGAAGAAAAAAATGCATTCTTAGATAAATCCAAAAGTTGACATTTTCTGTAACTGCTGCTAAACTATGGATAGCATCACACTTCAAAAGGGGCTTTGGATTGTCCAGACATCTAACATCCTTAAGGAATTTATTCTCTATCTAAAAAATGATGAACCCACCAAGTCCAGTCATATGATTTAGAATGCTTACTACTGAATTACCAGAATTCTGTGTGAGTGATATAGCACATTAAAAAAAGATTTTAATTATTCATAGGAGACCCAGAGAGAGGCAGAGACACAGGCAGCGGGAGAAGCAGGCTCCATCCAGGGAGCCTGATGTGGAACTCGATCCCAGGATCCCAGGATCATGACCTGAGCCAAAGGCATATGCTCAACCACTGAGCCACCCTGGTGCCCAGTAAAAAAAATTCTTATGGGTGGTAAATAGTTCATGCTGTAATTAATCACCTAATATTTTGTATGATGTTCCTAAAACATGGTCTGAGGACACCTGGAATCAGAATTACTATGTTTGAGAATTATTTAAATACTTCTAGACATATATTGTATTTCTGCTAGTGAAGACTGAAATTAGCTATTAGACAAGCTTTCAAGTAATATATATGTAGAGTAAAATTTCAAAGTTGGCCTAAATATGAATGAATTATACATTTTTTTTGTTTTTTAATCCTAAAAGTAAGACTTGGGGTGAACATGAAAATATTGGATCTTGTATATCGTTGAGCTACAATGCTACTAAAAATGGGAAACCATATATATAGAAGATATGGTAATGGTAATAAATTCTTGCATACTTTAGAATACCACTGAGTGATGTCAGTGACTGACTGTGGTTGATTTCAAATCATTAAATTTTTATTTTTTTAAGATTTTCTTTTTTAAAAAAATTTTATTTATTTATGATAGTCACAGAGAGAGAGAGAGAGAGAGAGGGAGAGAAGCAGAGACACAGGCTGAGGGAGAAGCAGGCTCCATGCACCGGGAGCCCAACGTGGGATTCGATCCCAGGTCTCCAGGATCACACCCTGGGCCAAAGGCAGGCGCCAAACCGCTGCGCCACCCAGGGATCCCGAATCATTAAATTTTTGTTAGAATTAGATGTTCATAAAATATTGCAAAAGATCATCAATCATTTAAAGTATTCTAAAGTGTTGAGAATTTTTTTAGATTTCCTTTTACCAAAGACAGTTTATCTTAAACTACTTGAAAATAATCGAAATCATGCTATTAAAATTCATTTTAATAAAAGTATTTTTTTTTGTTTTTATAGAACTATTGTGTCCATTACTTTAAATGTCTACATGATTGATTGGCATTTTAAAATCTTTGACATATACAATTCTTATTTTAAATTAAAGATTTCCTGGGATCTATAAATAGAAATTTCTATTTACAATAGTAAAGTTGTATGGGAAGGAGGTAAAAGAAGTTAAAGAAACAAGCAACAGATTTTAAAATTCCTTTTTTACTCAAATGATCCAATTTGAGCTGGAATACAACTCAAGCAATCTGTAGGGTGTCAGTAAGAAACAGAGCAGCAGATGAGTAGGAACTGACATTTGTGGCTTGGGAAAAAATTTGGCAAGGAGAGCAAAAAACAAGTAGTTACAGTGCTCTAAATGGCCATAAAAGTACAGTCTTCTGAAAAACATAGGACAGTTTAAATTCGTATTTTTATTTTCTTCCTCTATTAATGATACATATTTGGCAGTAGGGCTATAAGTGAGAAGTCAAAATATTCTTCCTAAAAACAATACAAGCAAGCATTTTATGAAGAATAGTAATGCAGAAAAGCATATTTTTATATTTGATAGATATTTAAAATATTTAATGTAAATCTGCAATACTTGGAAAATACATCTCAGGTTCCATCCATAACAATCTTGCAAAAATCATAGGATTTTATTGTTCAAAACCTCCTGAGGTTTGCATAATTATCCCCTCAAAAGACGAAACCTATGAGAACAGTTGAATGTGTTGCCTTTATGCTGATCTCTATGAGTTACAATACCTAATAAATTATCAAGATGAACTAGGGATCAGAGATATTAAGTCTACACGGGGTCTATGGCCATTGATATAATTTCAGATCTTCAATTAAAATAAAATTGACAATGCACAGATTCATTGCCAAAAACCAAGAGTCATATTGTCAGGTCAAAATCAAATGCTAGAGAATATATGAATTTATGGTAAAGAAATAAACAAAAAAAATGCTAATGCAAAATCCTTTTCTTCTGTGATATTAAATCAGTCTTCTCTTTATGACTTTCAGAAATATCTTAAATGCAGTAAGCCCCATGATAATAATACCCCCTACCATAATAACCGATATTTGAATATAATGTGAATTTTTAATTGAATCATAGTGTCCAAGTAAAGTTCACATTTACTGTTTGGATGTGGGGTAGTAAAAATGGAAGAATATTATTAAATAACTAAATTACCTTCCTCAATTTAGCACATAATCAATTGTACACACCGAAAAATTTTTTAGCTTTAATTCTGTGGGGTTTTTTTTCTGGCTGAAAAATACTGTTTTTTATTATTCTTGCTATAACCTGAATCCACCTTTTACTAAGTAGATTGACATTTCTAAGCCCAAATGTCATTCTGTGGCTTGGTAAAAAAGCCAAAGTCATTCTGGTTGAATGTTATGATGTTACATATAGAGAACACACAAACTAATTACAAAATCATTAGTAATTCTTCAGGTTTCTGCAATTAGAACATTTTTTATAAGATTTTATGTATTTATTTAGGAGAGGAGAGCACAAACAGTGGGGAGAGACAGAAGGAGAGGGAGACAGAGAATCCTAAGCAGACTCCCTATTGAACACAGGAGCCCAATGCAGGGCTTGATCCCAGGACCCTGAGATCATGACCTGAGCCAAAGGCAGATGCTTGACCAACTGAGCCACCCAGGCAACCCAATTAGAACATCTTAATAAGATGAAATGAGACCTTCAGAACGCTGGTTGAAATAGCAATGTTACTAAAATATTGCATTTACGAACAATTTACATAATAGATGCTCAATAAATATGCTAAAATTATATATCAAACCCATTGTAACATATTAAATATTTTTCATAATAAAATATATCCCATGACCACAAAATGAAGTGAAAATTTTAAGACATATTCTTTAATAACCTATTCTCAAGACAGTACCTCAGTAACCATCTGCTAAATGGCCCCTGCTGATTTACCTGTAAGCCCATCGTTTATGCATCCTGTTCCTTTATCTTAAGGCTACATCCTGCATGTTGTAAGAATATACTAGATGTAAATCCAGACAATGTTGGCTTGCCTTATTTGAGTTGAACCACCTAAATGGTAATCTAAGTGCTAAAATGATCCTTTTGCCATGGCATTTAGCTATGCTTGTGTGACCATTTTAATTCCTCAAAGTATACTTCCCAGTGACTGATATTCTTCTCCTGGGATGTGTTTTATTGGCATCCAGATAAAATACTCTTGAAGTAATGGATTGGTTTTATGGATTAAAGCAAAGTTGTTTTAAGAAACCTGAATTGCAGAAAGCCTACTTCTAGATATATAAAGGTTTTAGATTCTGCTAAACATCTAAGCTAAACATGTTTTTTAAAAATTAATAAAGTAGCAGGGGAAGTGCCATGTAGAGCAATAGCTGGTCCTCAACAAATACTTGTTAATTGACAGGCTGAATGAATGAATGAATGAATAGACTGGCCTTCCTCATTTATTGGTAATTATTGCTACAGATTCCCATATTATTAGAAGGGCATGTATTGGTTCCAGTTTTAATTTGTGTGTATATATATATATATATATATATATATATATATATATATTAAATTAAGTATAGTTTGCATCAGAGCATAGATTTCATCCTACTGAGCCTTATGGTTTCTGTTTGGTAGGACTCTACACTGCTACAGGCATTTAAAAAATATTACCTAGGGCACTTGGGTGGCTCAGTCAGTTAAGCGTCTCCCTTTGGTTCAGGTCTCCGGTCCTGGGATTGAGTCTCACATTGGGCTCCCATGGAGTTTGCCTCTCCTTCTGTCCTTCTTCCTGGCTCAATCTCTCTCAAAAATTAATAAAATCTTAAAAAAGTATTGACTGAATCCCTACTATGCATAAAGTAGAATTATTTATTGCTAGTTTGGAAAAAAAAATCTCCATACTTAGCTCCAGGGATGACTGGAGATTCTGGTGTCAATTCTTGACAAGATAAGGAGGAATGAGTCAAATAATGATTTTTGAAACATTCTTTAGTTTGACCCCTCCTTGGGTAGGGCCGACTTGTTTACTGGTGGCTTTAACCTGGTATAATCTGAGAGGCAGCTTGACTTGGCTACATAACCTGAGGAAAAAGACCCCATGGAAAACTTCCGTGGAAGTTCTCCTAAAATGAAGATTTCTTGCACATATCTTGGTGGTTCATACTCCAAAGACCAAGTACATTCTATATAATTGAGAAAAATCCCAGGTATATATATGTTCACTGCTTGGTTGGGTCTTCAGAAGCCTTTAATAGTCTTACATGAAAATGCTCTGTGGCATTTTGAGAGTACTTTCAATTGCTGAAAATGTATAAACTTTGCAGTCAATTATGAAATGAATTGATGGAAATTCCATATTGTACAGGTAGGTATTACACTGTCATGGCGTGCACAGTACCCTCTTTATAGCTCATTCTTTTTTCTTTACAGATAATCTCAATCTTCTCTCATACTTCCAGGTACCATACATTTGCTTTTTTCAATGGCAAGCTAATAAAATAATACTTTAAACTGTTCTATATTTTGTTTCAAGTGTTTAATTCTTTCATAATTTGTGGTGTGACAAAAATGCTCAGGAAACTAAATATTTTGTGCAGAATAGCAAGATAACATGAAAAATATCTCAGAAAAGACTCACCTTATTTAAAACATACTATTATACTATTATAAGCATCTTTTGCCTCTAAAAATGATTGAGGTTCAGTGATTTCTTTAATGGAGACACAGATTTGATCATGATTATTGGAAATAAATTTAGGACTAGGATATAGGTATTTATAGTTGTATTTTGTGATTATAGCTGAGATCTCAATTAATGCCTGGAAAAGTCATATTTATTTACAGAAAGGGACACAGGACTTTGAGGACATTCTATTTTCTTTATTTCAAATAATATTGACTCTAATACACTAATAAACTGTTAAAGACCATGGTCCATACTTTTTCAAATATTATGTTAATTTTTATTAGAGTAATAGAAGTGTATATTATAAAAAAACAGTAGTGCTGAAGGTTAAAATGTTGGCAATCCTCTTGATATCTACAGTCATCATTCTATATAAAATGTTTATATCATTTTTGATTGATCAATTTTTATGACTAAATAAATCCTTTAATAGAAAAACATGGTTTTAAAAAATCCACTGCTATCTTTCTACCAGTAAATATGATCCTTTAAAGTTAAATCCCTCAGTTAATATTATCATTATAATAATGCTTAATGATGAGTCAAAAATACCATCATGATTCCTTTTTTGAAAACATTTGTATTAACTGAACTTAATAACTGAATTTTATTTTACATTTTCATAAATTTCTACAAGCTTATTATAAATTTCTATTCTCAAAATTTTATACAGATCTTTAAAATGCTAAACCAAATATTTCTTTCCAAATACTCCAACTCAGCCTATCACTTTCATATTTTTCTTGTAGAAATATCTTCCAAATGGGATGCCTGGGTGGCTCAGCAGTTCAGCATCTGCCTTTGACTCAGAGTGTGATCCCAAAGTCCCGGGATCAGGATCAAGTCTCGCATCAAGCTCCCTGCAGGGAGCCTGTTTCTCCCTCTGCCTGTGTCTCTGCCTTTCTCTCTGTGTGTTTCTCATGAATAAATAAATAAAATCTTAAAAAATAAAAGAAATATCTTCCAAAGCATCCAAATTTCTGTTAAAATGGTCAAATTGATCTTTAAGCCTACTGCACATGTATTATGTTCCCAATGTCTGGTGATGTATATGACCTACTCTAGGCTTAATAACTATCAGTAGATACTTTGATAGTGAAACTGTAATTTCAGTAGCAATTGGCAAGCATAACTTGTTTTTGCTACACATGTTGTCAGCTGAGGTGATTCGCATGCTGAGGATGATTAGACAGGTGGATGCTGGCATACATGAAGATTTGCTCCTTCATATGTGTGTTGATTGATTCAGGCTACAGGCTAGATCTTGGTCTGTAGACTAGAGCAGCTCTAAGGGGCTACTATATGGCTTCCTCACAGCATGATGTCTGTGTTTCAAGAGCAAGATTCTTAAAAGAACAAGGCAGGATTTCATGATTTTTTTTTTGCCTGCCTTTGGAAAACACATAGCTTTACTTATGCCATCTTCTTTGGGGATACAGAAACAATCATTCAACCAAGTGGAGAGGAATGGAACCCTTCAGCCAATGGTAAGACTATCTGTCATATTGTAACAGCATGTGGGGTGGGATATGTCATAGTGGCTCTATTTGGAAAGTGTAAGTAGTCATACACCATATGACTCTTCTCTGTTAAATTCTCAACTCCACGTTCCTCTTAGATAAGTGAAGTACAGCTCTCAGCCTCTGTGAAACAGTTTATGGATAATAATGCACTTTCAAATAGATAGATGATGATGATGATGAAGATAGGTAGATAGATAAATAGATAGATAGATGATAAAATAAACATTGGAAAGAAAACATTTAACTAGTGGTTTAAAAAAGAAAAAATGTAATAAAAGTAAGGAAGGAATTACCATATATAAAAATAAAATTATATGAAGTTATATGGCTAATTGCACTATACACTATGACTAATTGCAACTATATATAATTATATATTTTTTTACTTTATTGTACTTAACTATTTTTATCTTTTAAAATATTTTTAAAATTTTATGTTTTAGGGTAATTTTAGGTTCAGAGCCAAATTGAAAAGTTATGGCAAAATCTCTATACCTTTTTCTCACTTTGCTGTGAAACTAAAATTGTGACAGAGGTACAGAGAATTCCTATATACTCCCTGCACTCAGCTCCACATGCATAGCTATCTACAGTATCAACATCCCCCGCTGGTGTGGTATATTTATTACAATCGGTGAACCTATGCTGACACATCATAACCACTCCAAAATCCACAGTTTCCATTAGGATTCAATCTCGGTATTATTTTACATTCTATGGGTGTGGATAAATATATGATGACATGTATCTGTCATTATGATATTGTGCACATCATTTTAAAATAATCTTTAAAAATCCCCTCTGCTCTGCCAATTATCCCTTCTTCTCTCAACCCCTGGCAACTGCTTGTTATTTTTATCATCTACATAGTTTTGTCTTTTCCAGAAAGTCATATCTTTGGAAACATAGGGTACATAGCTTTTTCAGATTCCTTGATGTCTTCACATGGCTTGGTAGCTCATTTCTTTTTTTTTTTTTTTTTTTTTTATAGATTTTTATTTATTTATTCATGATAGTCACAGAGAGAGAGAGAGAGAGGCAGAGACACAGGCAGAGGGAGAAGCAGGCTCCATGCACCGGGGGCCGATGTGGGATTCGATCCCGGGTCTCCAGGATCGTGCTCTGGGCCAAAGGCAGGCGCCAAACCGCTGCGCCACCCAGGGATCCCGGTAGCTCATTTCTTTTAGCACTAAATAATATTCCATTGTCTGAATGTACCACATTTTATATTTATCCATTTACCTACAGAAGGACATCTTGGTTGCTTCCAAGTTTTGGTAGTTATGATAAAGCTGCAAAGAACATTCATGTGCCAGTTTTGTGTGTATATAAGTTTTCTATTACTTTGGGTAAATACTAATAAATATGGATCATATGGTAAAAGTATGCTGATTTTGGTTTTTTTTGTTGTTTTTTTTTTTAATTTTTTAAATTTATTTATGATAGTCATACAGAGAGAGAGAGAGAGAGAGGCAGAGACAGAGGCAGAGGGAGAAGCAGGCTCCATGCACAGGGAGCCCGACGTGGGACTCGATCCCGGGTCTCCAGGATCGCGCCCTGGGCCAAAGGCAGGCGCCAAACCGCTGCGCCACCCAGGGATCCCCAAGTATGCTGATTTTGTAAGAAACTGCCAAAATACTTTCCAAAGTGTCTATACCATTTTACATGCCTGGCAGTACTGGTGTTGTCAGTGTTCTGGATTTGGGGCATTTTACTAGATGTGTAGTGATAACTCATTGTTGTTTTCATTTATAATTTCCTGATGGCATATGATATGGAGCATCTTTTTATTTGTTTATTTTGCATTCATATCTTCCTCGATGAGGTCTTCTTTGGCCTAATTTTTAATCAAATTGTTTTTTTTTTATTATTGAGTTTTAAGAGTTTGTTCTCTATTTTGAAGAACAGTCTTTTACAATCGTTTTCTCACAGTCAATGGTTTTTCTTCTCTTAACATTGTCTTTCACAGGGCATAAGTCTTTTAATTTTAATGAAATACGGTTTACCAATTATTTCTTTCATGGATCATGATTTTGACTCTAAAAAGTCATTGCCAAACCCAAGGTAATCTGGATTTTTTTTCTATGTTCTTCCAGGAATTTTATATTTTTGTGTTTTATATTTAGGTCTATGATTCATTTTGAGTTAATTTTGTCAAGGCTGCAAGGTCTACATCTAGATTCATTCTTTGGCATGTAGATTCAGTGTTCCCAGTTGTACCATTTGTTGAAGCAACTCTATTGTTATACTATATTGCTTTTGTTACTTTGTCAATGATCAGTCGTCTATATATGGGTCTATTTCTGGGCTCTCTATTCTGTTCAACTGATCTATTTGGCTGTTCTTTCACCAAAATCTCACTGTCTTGATTATTGTCATTTTATAATGTCTTAACGTCAGTATCAGTCCTCCAATTCTGTTCTTCTGCCTTAATAATATATTGGATTTTCAGGGACTTTTGAATCACTTTCAATATGCATAAAATAAATTTCTGGGATTGTAAATTAGGATTGCACTGAATCTATATATTAAGTTGAGAAGAACTGATATATTGACAATAACAAGTCTCCCCATATCCATGCACATGGAATATCTCTTCTTCATTCATTTAGTTATTCTTTGATTTCATTCATCAGTGTTTTGTAGTTTTCCTCATATAGATCTTGTACATATTTTATTAGAGTTATACCTGAGAATTTTATTTTTGGGAGTTCTAATGTAAATAGCACCCTATGTAAATAGCACCGTGTTTTTTTATTTCAAATTCTACTCATTCATTGCTGATATAGGAAAGCAATTGACTTTTGTATATTTACCTGCAACCTACAATCTTGCTATAATTGCTATTAGTTTCAGGAGTATCGTCACTGTTGTTTTGTTAATTACTCTGATATGTTTTCTGAAATTTGAGAAAAGTATTTTAAAATCCTTAAAGTGTGCCAAAATTCTTGCCATTCTTGCAATACACATGGATTTCATTAATTTTTTTTTTTTTGTTTATTTATGATAGTCACAGAGAGAGAGAGAGAAAGGCAGGGACATAGGTAGAGGGAGAAGCAGGCTCCATGCAGGGAGCCCGACGTGGGATTCGATCCCGGGTTTCCAGGATCGCGCCCTGGGCCAAACTTCTGCGCTACCCAGGGATCCCGATTTCATTGATTTTATCATATTTCTCTTTATAATTATGTTCCCAGTGCTTTATATATTTTTTGAAGAACTATATCTTTAATAAGGAATCTATATAACTCAAATTAAACAAATACGTATTGTAATAATGTACAAATATTTATCTGAGATGTAACATTTAAATATAAACCCTTACTCTGGATCTGCATGTAGATTCCATGAAATTATTAAATTGTAAAAGTTGCAGGTAAATCTTAGTAAGAAGATGTACACTGCATGGTAGGCATATATCAGATAATTTTTGAAGACCAATTGTTTAAACGTACTTTGCATTTTCACTATAATATTCCTGAAATAATTAAGGGAAAATGACTTCAATGAAAGTAAAATCTTTGTGAGGAAAATAAGGGATCCTAACAGGCCTAAAATTTACATAGGTTACAAGAAATTTAGAAGTTATAAAATATACTGAGAAACTTAAAACTATAAAATATATAATCTGGTGATTCACGTGCCCTAAATAAATGTAAGGCTTAATATTGTTAAGATTGACAATACTTTCCAGATTGCTGTGATTATATATAGAATTTTTTTTTCATAATTACTCCCAAAGTGCCTTAACTGCTAACAACCTAAATATCCTTCAACTAATAAATGTTGGCACATCCATATGATATTCTACTGAGCTATGAAAAAGAATAAACTTGTGATACATGCAACCACATTAATGAATACAAACTGTAAAATGCTAAGTGAACAAAGGCTCGAAGTCTACATGACTCTATATGTCTGAATTCATTGATTTATTACTGAGTAAAAGACATAATTATTGGAAGGAAGCAGTGTCATTGGGGGCTAAAGGCTGGCAGTGGCCTGTCTTCAGACAAAAGGGTCTGCAAAAATTTTTAAATGATAGACATTTTTTTGTTCTCTATTTGACAGTGATTACATGACTGCATGTGTCTGTCAAAAATCACAAAAGTGGACGCTAAAAAATGGGTAAATTTTATGGTCTAGGTCATCTAAGTTATATTTATGTAAATTGTTCTCAATAAATCTGAAAAAGAGATAAAATAAAATTTGAAAGAATTAGATTAAAAATGGTAATTACTTGTAAACACTGAGATTATATATACAGGAAATAGTGAAAAATGACTATATTATAATCATTATGAATTTTTAGTATGATGATTGTACTTTTTATATTTGTTGTAAATGTAATATATACAAAGAAAATAAATTTTATTATTTTGTTTCTATATAAGTCTGCTAATCAGAAAATGAGATTTTAAAAGCTACCATTTAAAATTACATAAAAATAGGATCCCTGGGTGGCGCAGCGGTTTGGCGCCTGCCTTTGGCCCAGGGTGTGATCCTGGAGACCCGGGATCGAGTACCATGTCGGGCTCCCGGAGCATGGAGCCTGCTTCTCCCTCTGCCTGTGTCTCTGCCTCTCTCTCTCTCTCTCTCTCTCTCTGTGACTATCATAAATAAATAAAAATTAAAAAAATAAATAAAATTACATAAAAATATGAAATGTTCAGAATATATGCAATCATATATGAGAAATATCATTAAGAATATTATAAATGTAATTAAATATATTAAAGAAAACAGTAATGAATAGTCAGGACTTTCAATAGTGTCCTTATTGATATGGAAAATGTAAAATTAGAACTGTACTTGTACACTAAATCAATTATAAGAAAGAAAGAAAAAAAACCAAGAAACTTATGAGCTATAAAATTTCTAATTTATTGCTAGTTGGAATGTCAATTGATAAGAATCACTTTAGAAAACATTTTGGAAAAAAAAAAAAAAACATTTTGGTATTATTCAATAACATTTAAATAATACATGTCCTATAAAACCATAATGATTCTCCTTTTTCTATATAAAATTTTGTCCATATAGACTGTGACACGTGTACAAGAATGTTCATTAGCACCATTGTTAATTATCATAAAAATCTAGAACTTGAATATCCATCAGGAATGTAATAGATGAGTAAATTGCTGCATATTTATGTAATTAAATATAATGCACGTGTAAAAATGAATAAACTAGCAGTGTGCAGAAACATGGATATATTTTACAAATAAAATACTGTAGGAAATAAGCTAGTCAAAAAATTATGGAAAGTAGTACATGAATATAAGTTAAAAATATGACAAAGCTAAATTATGATTTGGGAATAAACTTAAGTGATAAATTTATGAAGAAAATCAAATACAGAAAAATTTGAGTCAGGAGAGTAGATACCTGAGAGGAATGGGACTTAGAATTCAGAAAAAGAATCCAGGGATCTACTAAGGTACTAGTAATGTTCTAATTCCTGGCCACAGTGGTGTTCACACAGTTGCTTACTATATAATTATTTCTCTAAATGTATTCAAATGCTTTATGCATGTTTCTTAATGCAAGTTATTTAATAATTTAAAAAATACATTTCTGCTTAACAAATAGAAAAATAAGTAGTGAAATTAATTGGTTTCTTTGAAAAGAAAGACTAGAGAAGATTTTAACAAAAAAGATAACCAGGGTTAACTACAGAACCTAGTTGTCAGTGGGGATGAGGCAGTGGGCATTGTAGCTGATGGGAGAACACAGATTTCAGTAAAGGTATAAATATGCAGGAACAATGGAGGTAAGATGGCGAGAAAGTGGCTTTGAAGAAGTAAGACTTCAATAAGTAACAGGTACCTGGGATCCCTGGGGCTCAGTGGTTTAGTGTCTGCCTTCGGCCCAGGCAGTGATCCTGGAGTCCTGGGATCGAGTCCCACCTCAGTCCCCTGCATGGAGCCTGCTTCTCCCTCTGCCTGTGTCTCTGCCTCTCTCTCTCTCCTCTCTCTCTTTGTCTCTCAAGAATAAATAAAATCTTAAAAAAAGAAAAGTAACACGTACCCGATACTTTAAAATACAAGAACGATATGTAGAAGCCTGAGAAATGGGTGAATAAAATATACATTATGTTTATTAATTGATAAATTAGATGTTGTTTATCACTTGGTATAGTCCCTTGTAACTGCTTTTTGTACAAAGTGGATCCAAACATTTGAAGGAATGTATTTGGTGTAACTAACAATGGGACTCAGGGAAAGCAATTCTCCTTTCAGGAATGTTTTTTGGGAAAAGAATAGTGGATTTTCTCAGCTATTGTGTTCTACAGTCTTTTTGATGCTCTTCTTTTTACATGTGAGACCTACCTGAAGTCCCCAAATCAATCCTGACTGGAATCTACTGCATCCATTCCAGTAGTATCTGACATTATAAGTCACCAGTATCTTTTCAGCCAGATCCAGCAAACACTCTCTGGGAATTGATGCTATGGGAATCCAGAAATGGAAAAGGGCCCCTCTGGAGATAAGAGGTGGACTTCTGGCAGGATTGTCACAGCCTCCTTCTGCGACCCTGTGAACTTGGAGACCTTTCTCTCCGAGGAACAGATATGGACCTTTGAGGAGAGAGCACTTTCAAGGACATCCTGGTAACTCTTCACCTCTGAGGAAGCATGACTGAACTAGTTCTACAAGGTCAAAAAAGAAGGTAGCGACCAGAACCAAATGGTGCCAGAGACAACTGCTGCTTTTATCTAACAGTTTGCCAGGGAGTAATGTGATGTGCAGTCTCAGCATTACAAAACCGGGTAGACGAGATGCTTCTCACAGAGAGAGCAGCTTAATAACTGGCCCCCTCAACTACTCAATTTTTTCAATTTCAAACTCAGCAGTAAAATCAACTCTGTAGTATCTTTCTGAACTTTACGAATACGTGTGGCAGAGACAGTTATTTGCCCATCAAAATATATAGTTCTCTGCCATAATATTGCATTTGTGCTGGATAAAAGCTTACCAGCCAAGGGAACATTTTGCATCCCTCTTACAACTAGATTGGAACTCATATAATTGGTGAGTTCTGGACAAGGATTTTGGTGGAAGAAGTTATATATTTTCTTGCCCTTGTGCCAGTTAAATGTCAGAGGACAGACACCTTTGAGAGATGTGTAATCGTATTTTCTCCTGTATCACCTCTACCTTGCCTGTGGTTGGATTTTATGTGAGAATATATATATATTAAATGAAAAAATTTTTCATTATGCAAATCCACTGAGATTTAGTTTTCCCTCGTAAAGTAGCTATTGGTTTTCTAATATAGGAGTCTAGAATTTTTTTAATATTTTATTTATTTATTCATGAGAGACAGAAAGAGAGAGAGAGAGGCAGAAACACAGGCAAAGGGAGAAGCAGGCTCCACAGGGAGCCTGACGCGGGACTCCATTCCGGGTCTCCATGATCAGGCCCCGGGCAGAAGGCAGTACTAAACCACTGAGCCACCCAGGCTGCCCTAGAAATTTTTTTTCTATAAAAGTCAAGGTCCAGATAGCAAGTATTTTTGGCTTTGTGAGCAATAGTGTCTCTGTCTTAACTACTCAATACTGTGATTATACTGTGAGAGGAACTATAGACAACATAAATGAATGAGCATTGCTGTGTTCCAATAAAATGTATTTACAAAATTAAGGGTTGGGCCAGATTTGACCCACAGGCTACAGTTTCTGCAATACAATAGGCAGATGTAATGTCTTAGCCTTATTTTATGTCTCCCATTAAGGATGAGTGTTGTTAATGGGTATAATAGGATAATTTTTTATGTGGGATCAAGGTTAAGGGAAGATGCCATTTTCAAATAAACTAAATTAAACGTGTAGACAAAAGAAATAACAAAATAAGCACATGTAAAGTGTATATAAAAGAGGAAGAATTTCAATTGATTAAACAAAGACTTAGAAGAAAGGGAGAGCACATGATATGTGGAAACTAACTGTGGAAAACATGAGACACTACTTGCTATTCAGGCAGCTGAAGAAAGGAAAAATCTTAAATAAGATAGAGAAAAATGGTTACTGAGGAGTAGAAGCTGAGACAATAAATATCATTGGATATCCCAAGAAAGTTGTTAGAAGAAATTTTAGGACATAAAATTTTAGAAATTTTTATAATACATATTAAATTTTTTTTAATTGAGGTAAAATTCATGTAATATTAATCATTGATCTCTTTAAATTGTACAATTTAGTGGCATTTGGTACACTCAACAGTATTGTGCAACCATCACCTCTGTAGCTCCCAAATATTTTCATCATGCTAAATGAAAACACCATGAGAGAAGACCCATTAAGCCATCACTACCTCTCCCCCTGTTCCCTTGCCCCTGATAACTACTAGTATGCTTTGAGTCTCCATGCATTTCTATCTTCTGGAAGATTTTGTGTTTTTTGTTTTTTGTATGTGTTTTGTTTTTGTTTTTGTTTTTGAGAGAGAGAGAACGTGAGCAGGGGGTAAGGAGCAGAATCCCAGGAAGTCTCCACACTCAGCACAGAGCTTGACATGGGGCTCGATCTCACAACTCTGAGATCATGACTTGAGCCAAACACAAAGTCAGATGCTTAACTGACTGAGCTACCCAGGTGTTCGTCTCCTCTCTTCTCTTCTCCTCTCCTCTCCTCTCCCCTCCTCAACTCTCCTCTCCTCTTCTTTTCTTTCTTTTTCTTATTCTTTTTCTCTTTCTTTCTTTTCTTTCTTTCTTTCTTTCTTTTCTTTCTTCTTCTTTCTTTCTTTTTCTCTTTCTTTTTCTTTTCTCTCCTTCCTTCCTTCCTTCCTTCCTTCCTTCCTTCCTTCCTTCTTTCTTTCAATTTAAGTGTAATTAACATATGTGTCCCTGTTTAGGTGCCCTGGCTAGTTCAAACGGTTAAGTGTCTGACTTTGCTCAGGTCATGACCTCAGGGTCCTTGAGTAGAGTCCCAGGTCAAGCTGCCTGCTCAGTGGGGAGTCTGCTTATTTCTCTCTCCTTGCTCATTCTCTCTCTCTCTTTCCCCCCTTCTCTCAAATAGATAAATATATTAAAGAAAAAGATATATGTGTTACAACAGTTTCAGATGTACCATATAATGGTTCAACAACACATTATTCAATGCTCATCAAGATTCATATATTCTGAATCTTGTCTGTTTCAACAATCTTCCACCCACACCAATCCCCCCACAACCACCAGTTTGTGCTCTGAATTTAAGAGTCTGATTTGTCTCTTGTTTTGTTTCTTAAATTCCACATATGCATCAAATCATATGGAATATGTCTTTCTCTGACATTTTGCTTAGCATTATACTCTCTAGGTTCATCCAGTACTGGCAAATGGAAGATCTCATTCTTTTTATAGCTGAATAATAGCTTATATATACATAAGAAGTGGATGCTACTTCTTTATCCATTCATTTATCCATGGACATGGATTGCCTCATTATCTTGGCTACTATAAATAATGCTGCAATAAACACAGGAGTGTATCTATTCAAATTAGTGTTTTCATTTTCTTTGGGTAAATACCTTATAGTGGAATTGCTGGATCATATGATAATTCTATTTTTAATTTTGAGGAACCTCCGTAATAGCTAAACCAGTTTACATTCCCTCCAACAGTGCACAAGGATTCCCTTTTTCTCCACATCTTTGCCAACACTTGTTATTTCTTTTTTTTTTCCATTTTAGGCATTCTGATAGGTATGAGGTGATACGTCATCACGGTTTTATTTATTTTTTTTAATTTTTTTTTAAATTTATTTTTTTTGGTGTTCAATTTACTAACATACAGAATAACACCCAGTGCCCGTCACCCATTCACTCCCACCCCCCGCCCTCCCCTTCTACCACCCCTAGTTCGTTTCCCAGAGTTAGCAGTCTTTACGTTCTGTCTCCCTTTCTGATATTTCCCACACATTTCTTCTCCCTTCCCTTATAAATTCCATTTCCCTGATGATTAGTAATGTTAAGCAACTTTTCATGTGTCTCTTAACCATCTGTAGTGTTTTCAGAAAAATGTCTGTTCAGGTCCTCTACCCACTCTAGACACAACAATTAAAGAAACAAACAAAAAAGAAATAAAAGGCATCCAAACTGATAAGAAGTAAAATTTTCATTATTTAAAATGACATAATACCATATTAGATAAAACCAATGACTCCATCAAAAAACTACTAGAACTGATAAATGAATTAAGTAAAGTCAGAGGATACATTAATATACAGAAATCTGTTTCATTTCTATACACCAATAATGAAGTAGCAGAAAGAGAAATTAAGAAAACAAACTCAATGACAATTACACCAAAACAATAAAAAGCCTAGGAATAAACTTAACCAAAGAGGCAAAGGACCTGTACTCTGAAAATTGTTAAAAAATGATGATGAAAAGTGAAGATGATACAACCAAACAGAAAGATTTTCCATGCTCGGGGGTGAACAAAATTACTAACATGTCCATACCACCCATAGTAATATCCAGATTTTTTTAAAATATTTTTTTCTTTATTTATTTATGATAGTCACACACAGAGAGAGAGAGAGAGAGAGAGGCAGAGACACAGGCAGAGGGAGAAGCAGGCTCCACGCACCGGGAGCCCAACGTGGGCTTCGATCCCGGATCTCCAGGATCGTCCCTGGGCCAAAGGCAGGCGCCAAACCGCTGCGCCACCCAGGGATCCCTATCCAGATTTAATATAATCCTTTTCAAAATACCAAACTAGAACAAATAATCCTCAAATTTGTGTGGACTCTGAAAAGCCAAAGCAATCCTGAGAAAGAAGAACAAAACTGGAGGTAACACAATCCCAGATTTCAAGACATATCACAAAGCTAGAGTAAGTCAGAACAGTAATGTACAAGCACAAAGATAGACAAAGATAGATCCATGGATCAGAATAGAGAGCCCAGAAACAAACCCATGTTTATATGATCAATTAATCTATAGCTAAGGAAGCAAGAATACACAATGAGGAAGATAATCTCTTCAATAAATGGTGATAGAAAAACTGGATAGCTACCTGAAAAAAAAAATGAAACTGGTTCACTTTCTTAAATCATACACAAAAATAAACTCAAAGTGGATTAAAGACCTAAATGTGAGACCTGAAACCATAAAACTCCTAAAGGAAGGGAGGCAGTAATTTCTTTGCCTTTAAAATATGTATATCAAATCATTATGATGTGGGACACCTGAGTGGCTCAGTGGTTGAGCATCTGCTTGGCTCAGTTTGTGATCCCGGTTCCTGGGATTGAGTCTTACATCAGGCTCCCCACGCAGAGCCTGCTTCTCCCTCTGTCTGTGTCTCTGTCTCTCTCTCTCTGTGTGTCTCATGGATAAATAAATATTATTTTAAAAATGATTGTAATGTACACTTACAGTGTCTTACAATTTAATTGTCAATTGTACTTCAATAAAGCTGAAGTAGGAAGTAAAAATATAAAACCTCAAAAATGGCTGAACAAAAAATTTAAGAACCTGTATACAATGTACTTTTAAATAATATACCATAGAATCAAAATAGGATAGGACAAGCATTTGTTACCTGAGGGTAAGTAAATAACGATGACGAGAACACAGAGTAATGCCTACATAGGAGACATGAACTTCTCAGGAAGCCATTTTAATGGTACTGGCAGATCAATAATTTGCAAGTGAAAAAAGAGTTGGTAGTAATGTGGTAACCCACACCATCACTTCTGTGAGTTAGTCAGGGGAGTGAGCTATATGTTGTCCCTGATGAGAGCAAAGAACTAGATTCGATACAATGATTGCAAATGTTCAAGAGTGTGAAAAGTTTGTTCACATGAGATTGCAGATTTCCCGGAGCAAAACAGAAGGAATAGAATACATTCAACAAAGAATTTATTGGCTGTCTAGGGAAACGTAAGTTACTTAAGTTTCTGATGCCGTCAAAAGATAGTAGGATGCAAGTGTGCTTAAGATGTAATTTCAGACTTGAGAAAATGTAGATAAAATTAAGTTGGATTTTTCAGCATCCTTATAACAGGTGATTTCTCTACTTTTCCTGAATTGTGACAAATACCGTACCTGAGATTCTTCTGCATTAGATATTTGTTTTGCCATTAGAGCTTCCCAGTGATACAAGCAGTTTAGTGTTTAGCTCCATTTTCTTTAAGATTTTCTTCCTATTTTTTGAATTTTATTGTATTTAAATTAAATTAATTAAGATATAGTGTATTACTTAGTTCCAGAGGTAGAGTTCAGTGACTCATTAGTTGTATATAACACCCAGTGTTCATCACATTATAGGCCCTCCTTAGTGCCCCATACCCAATGGACCCCATCCCCCCACCACCCTCCTCTCCAGCAACCCTCAGCCATCAAAAAAAATGAAATCCAACCAGTGTGCAATGACGTGGAGAAAACACTACAAGGGCATCATGCTAAGTGAAACAAGCAAATCCAAGAAAGACACCATCATAGGGAGGGGCATCTTATGTGATGAGTTTGGAGAGAATATTCAGCTCTTTTTGGTTGGCACTCAGAAGATGGGGCAAAATATAGGAAAGTTGGACAGTCACTGACCAGTTTTCACCATTCTGTTAGCTCCATTTTCTGAGTGAGTAGGTGATATCTACAGAGATAAGGTAACACAAGGAACTCAACGTGACCAGCAAGTAGTGTCAGATTGAGGTCTTCAACCTGTAATTGAATATCCCATCAGGACTTTATTTTACTTCAACAATACCTCCAAGGTATTAGGTATTATCTTTGCCAGAAATTGTGAAACATGTTTTCTGTCATATTTCTTTGATATCACTGGTAGTAATCTCCCAATATAGTTTACATCGGAGTTTACAGAATTTATTTGAACAAAGTTTTATGGTCAAATTATATAGATGGAAATCACTGTGGTTGATAAACTAGTTTCCTCCTGAAGAAAAAATAAAACCTTATATATATTTCTCGAATAAATGAAAACAGAAACCTAAAAAGAAGGGGCAACAGATATTTTCTGCTAAGAAACATTGCAGCTGATTGCACATTTCGTCCCATGCAACAGACTGTGTCACACTTAGTGGACCGATAACAATACAAAAGTAATCCTAAATCATAAGATTTTTATGAAATGCCAGGGTATGGGTAAATGTGGCAAAATGAGAAAAAAAAGACAAAACCAAAAACAAAACAAAACTCTGTAGTCAGATGCATGTTTCACAAATTACTATTTTACCATGAACACAGCATCTTATCGTATAGCCTCTAGGTTGTACACATTTATAACAGGAACCGAGGTGAGACATCACAAAGATTGCTGTGTAATTTGGTGATCACAGATAAACCAAGGTAAAGTCCTGCTGAATCAAATACGTTGATATTAAGAAATGCATTTGATGCATTTGGCTCATTTTTGGAAAGTGAATCAGAAACGGTACAAAGGCAGGAACAAATAGAAGTCTTAATAGATATTTGAATAAAATATCTTAATTTATTGCAGCAATCTTTGAAGAGATAGTATTGTATTTGCTTGAAAACAGTATGAAAAATATGGTTTTTGCAAGTCATTTAGTTTGTGATATAATGAACCAAATGGCTTGCTGAAAATTTGGATGAATTCCAGTTCAACAGCCACTATTCAAATTGGTAGTGACAACTCATTCTGAGGAAAAAATGTAATTTTGAAATGATTGATATGAACTCAAAGGGGTGTGGAGAACTGTAGTGTACTTTGTGCATAGGCATTGTGACAGGTTGGCACATCTTTAATTCTTATTTAAAACAGCCAGGGCACTGCAGTTTCAAATGCCATTAAGCTTATATACCACATGAAATTATTTGATTTACTGGAATATTCCAAAAAAGCAACATGTGCCAAAATTTCAATACTATGAGTCTGATTTCGGTATTAAATTGGCACGTTATCCTCTAAAACTAATTCCAATATTTTCTTCCTTTAGTAAGAGGAAAAACATTCATGCATATTAATTAAATTTAATTATAACTTAGTAAATGCTGGTTCTTTAATCGTGGAAATCCAGAAGTATACCAGGTGAAAGGAAATAAAGAGTTCCCGCCATAAAAACATAAAATTAATCTCAACATCAAAATGGGGTCATAATTCTATTGGATGACAAATGGCGCTAAATGTAGATTACTGGCAGGATTCTTCAATTCTGCCCTTTTAGATTTTAAGAATTCAATGAGACTATATAATTTGAGGGTAGATTTTCTTTAAAAAAAGAACTATGATTTTCAGTGGCCATTGTCACAAAGTGGATCTTAACAAATTATATCCTCAGAGAAACTATTCTAGTAGTTATGACTTCCTAAAAAAGCTTAAGGTGAGGGGTGCCTGGTGGCTCAGTTGGTTTAAATGTCCAACTCGATTTTAGTTCAGGGCTTGATCTCTGTGTTGTGAGATTGAGCCCTGTGTTGGGCTCGGTGCTGAGCACCGAGTCTGTTTGTCCCTCTCCCTCTGCCCCTCTTCTGCTCATGAGCACACTCTGCTTCTCATTCTAAAATCAATCATTCTAAACAATTTTATAAAGCATAGGTGGTATTCTCTTTAGTGAGATAGTTTATATTGTCCTTTTATTCAGAAGCACTGTTGTAGTTCATTTTTGCTTTTGTTTCTTTTGCCTTTGTGGATGTATCTTGCAAGAAGTTACTATGGCCGAGTACTGGGTGTTATTCTGTATGTTAGTAAATTAAACACCAAAAAAAAAAAAATTAAAAAAAAAAAAAAAAAAAAAAAAGAAGCACTGTTGTAGGCCCCTTTTCCTAACTGTTTTCCCTTTTCCTGTAAGTTAATTATCATAGACTGTCACATGCAATATTACTCTACACACACACACACACACACAAAGGACCAAGACCACAGGTCAAGGAGTAGCCATCCTCATACTTTCAGGTATGAATCAGTCATTTTCCAATAAAATGAGAGGAATCCAAATCAAACATATTCAAAATCTAACTAAGAAGCTCAAGCAATAAATCTTAGACAAGACTTGAGAAAGGATCCAAAAATTTCCTGAAGGGAAAACCAAACCAAACAAAACTGTTCTTCAGTAATATTTCATCTGTCTTTTGTCTATGTGGTGCCTATCTGTAGATTCCATTCTCTTGAAAGAGGTCTCTACACAGTAGCACAAATAAACACTAGAAGAGCTAGGATTTACTGTAATAATGTTTATGGAAAGTTTTCACCTTTTCTGTATCCCTTTCAATTTGTTAAAATAAATCTGACCATTTCAGTTTTGGTCAAATATCCTTTTCTTAACTAAATGGGGATGGCACACATTGGCCGGTCTCAGAAGTCTACCATGATGTTTCCTATATTGAAGGTTGCATTTGTAGATCACATTAGTGTACAGGAGGGACGATTCTCAAAATAAATGAAAAGTTCCATCATCAAGGAAAGGAGAGTAGTAATAGATGTTTTGAAAGAAACAAGGAGAAAGCTAAATTATTTGTATGATTAACCTCTGTAATATTATCTTCTTTCAGTGCCTGAAATTCCCATTTTTAAAAAATGTCACGTTTATATTATTGCAGATCATCATTTCCAAATGAACACTGTAAAATGTTTATATTGTGCATTGATAGAGAAAAGAAGTCCATGTATCGAAGAAGAGGTTTTTTTAACTGAAAATAAAGTAATATTCATTTATTAATATACCACCCCAGATGGACCCAATCTTATTTTACTCTTTAGATATACAACAGAACTCTTATATGTCAAAGCTCATAACTATTTTAACTGAGTATATGGGAATTGGAGACTTTGGAGAAACAGCTTCAATGGAGCCCTTCATCCAGACCAATCATAAATCACAAAAACTTAGAGGTATTTTCAAACGGATTGAATATATGAAGATAAATATCTAGGATTTTAAATTTAGCTTAAAACCAAATGATGTAAAGTATATAAGTTCAAGACTTTTATTTTTCAGCTGCGCACATTATTTCATTACTGTACTTTTTATACTGTTTGATGCGATCCATTTAAAAGTATACATAGACCAATCACATAAGGCATATGATCTACAAAGGCCACCAAATCACCCATTCTTCCAGACATAGACAAATCTAATTTCTTCATTATAGTTTATTCTAATTAAGATAAACATCAATGTGAGTTTATGCTTAGAAGCTCAGGGCACATAGGTATTCACCATCTTGATCCAATAATCTCTACTTCCCTTAAAAAATCTGAATCAATATAATCAGAAATTTTAGGTACATTTAAAAAAAAGTCAAGGGATATGGCAAAGAGAAAAAACCAGCAGAGCTTGCAAAGGCTGAGCTCAAAACAGAAATATTCAACTTGAACTTTAAAAGTAACCTTGATAGATTGTAAGTTATATTTGCTTTTGGAAGGCTTAAAATGTATATCCAGCACAAATGTACCAGACAAGTCAAATTCCATTGACCTTGGCAATGTCTGAAGGAGAAATGTATTCATGGAGATCAGCTGTGCTGAAATTAATCTCTTCTGTTGACAAAATAAAAGTGATGTTTCTTTCTCAAAAAGAGAGAGAGAGAGAGATTATTTTGGCTTCTGGGTTACCTACAATGCTTGGGGCAGAAAAACTAGTCACTGTGGCATTGTAGTCTCTGAAAAAGAAAATCTCATTTACTATTTGTCACAGGAAGTCAATCATGGAGTATCAGTGCAGTGAGGCAGTTTAGCAATCTATGTTCCTGCTAATCTCTCTTTCAGAGTCTACGAAGGGCAACTCTGAGTATTTAAGTAACCGTCTTACACTGCACTTTGGGAAATTTTATTTCATTCTTTTAAGCATGTGTGATATGGAAACATCAATTTTTATTTTACCTGAGATTGATCTATATACTTATTAGCAGACTTTTTAACGTGTTTTAAAGTTTCAGAGTAGGAGCCTCAGGAACGTGAAAATAAAGCAAAACCAAAACCAAAGACATTCTAAAGTCTATTTTTTTAAAAAATATACTTTTCACTTTAGGACAATTGAAGTTTGAGAGAAAAACTGTAAACATACTACAGAGAATTCCCATATACTCTACATTGAAATTCTTCTATTATCAGCATCTTACATTAATATGGTCTACTTGTTACAATTAATGAACCAATATTATCGTTAGCTAACATGCATAAATAGTGAACCAACCATTATTGTTAACTAAAGTGTATACTTTTTTCAGGATTCCTTAGTTCTTACTTGATGTACTTTTTCTGTTTTAAGGTCCCATCCACCATACCACATTACCTTTAGTGGTCATCTTGCTGAAGTTCCTCTTGACTATGACTGATTCTTAGAAATCCTTCACAATTTTAGAAGTATTGGCTCACGCATTTTGTAGGAAGTCTTTCTATTGGGAGTTTTCAGGTATTTTCCTTATGATAATACAGGGCTACGAGCATTTTGGAGGAAGATCACTATGGTAGAGTGCCATTGTCATCATTCATGAAAAAATGCTCCCTATTTTTAATTTTAAAAAAAGGAGGGGGAATTTGAAACCATAATCATTATATTGTAAGTGGTGAAAATGAAAGAGATAGACGATGTTCAACTATTTGTTTCTTAAATTCCATATGCAAGTGAAATCATGTGGTATTTGTCTTTCTCTGACTTATTTTGCTTAGCGTAATATGCTTTAGCTTCATCCACATCATTGCAAATGGCGAGATTTCATTCTTTTTGATGGCTGAGTAATACTTCATCATATATATGTGTGTATATATGTATACCTATAGAATTTCTATTTCCCAATACAAATGAAACATGAGCAAGTCCACAAATGCAGATATCTATAGATAATTAGAACAAATGAGTAAACAAAACCAAATGTATTAAGACTTCCTGAACAACCATAGAGAAAGTACAGGCTGCATGTGTATTCCATGGGTCTACTGGCCACTGAAGTCGACATTTAGACATGAAAATAATAAAATATACATCAGAGTGTTGAAAAATAATCAGAGGGAGATCTACATAAATGCAATGAATCTATAACTGTAATTCATTAACTCCAATAAGGAAAGAGTGAGAAATGCAAATTTAGTTTAGTTTTTTTTTTTTTTAAACAGCAGAGTTAGGTATACCCAAAGAATAATAATGACAATAGCTATTTAGGATTATCTGGTATTTTCTAGTAAATAGCACCTAAAATAACTGCATTAAATTTATCATCAACTAAAACCCCAATTCTTATTTTGGTAATCCCTTTTGGATACAGAAATTATATTTATAATTTTCAATTCAGACTATATTCTCTAGATACAGAATATTTCTTTGAGTCCTATGAGATATCTAGGTTGCCCTATTTCCTATTCTGCAGTAATACAGGTACAACAGTGTTCTTAATAAAACAAATATGCTAGGTATCTATGGTGACTAAGTCAGTGTGAGAACATAGTTGTAGACATACTAGCTGATAAATCTGGGATGCTCCTCAACCATGGTTATGTCAGTTTCCTTACTTATAAAATGGAGATTACTTATAAAATGGAGATGATTATTATCAGTTATTTTATGTTTATTTTTCAAAAATGAATAAACATTTCTAATGAATTCAAGATCAAATATGTGTGTATGTATATATATATATATATATATATATATTTTTTTTTTACAACTTTTTAAAGTTAAAGTAACATAACCTGCATTTAATGCTATAATTAACAGTGAGCCATAATGTTTCAAATCTGGGCAGTTAGATGCCAGAACCAAAATTCTCAGAAAATAGGTTATCATCTTCCTCTAATAGTTTAATCAGTAATAGGCATCTTTAATATGCATGTGTTTGTTTCATACACATCCAGTATTTTGTTGCCAAAGTAGGATCATTAATATAGGTTTTGTACTGACCATAGTCTCTAAGTTCCTTTTATGGATACAGTCATGGTATCAGCCTTTTTATTTTCAGTTGCTTCTCATAAAATTATAGAGCATGAAATAAATTCCAGTTGTTTGGATTCCCAGTAAAAGTGATTTCTCAGTAGATGCTATTAAAAAACAGAAGAATAAACACCATATCCTAAATTATATTTCAGAATAAGCACTGTAGGTAAAGTAATTTCCTGTTGTTTGCCAAATGTAAATTTGAAATTCACACAGCGAGTTGATGGTGGAACTAAAGCTAGTCCTGTGAATGTTGAACTATCAGTGGAACAGTTAAAAAAATTGCAGCCTATAAAAAACCTCACAGTACTATTAACAAATTGAATGCAGTTATTTCTAGTGAGAATCCTAACCAGTTAAATAAATCTCTTTCTAACTCAATATAATGATGGCTTTCATTTTAGTGCTTTTGCCACCCCTTTATTAGATATTTTAGTTCATGTCAAAGAAAAGTGACTTATTGGGTATTACAAGCTATTTGTATTAAGAATAATGTTGAACATTTGAGTTGAGTATACTGATTTTTTAGCCATGGCATTCCATTTTTGGCAAGATTGTTAGTTAATCAGAATGACTGAAAAAATAAACTAACCTTTTTTTAAAACAATATAATCCATTCAAGAAAAGATGGATGATAGAATAATTTCAATATATTGATTTGATGTCTTATTCCAGTTGAATTTGAATCAAAATCTTTAAAGTCTACTTTCTACCTCATCATATAAATAACCACATTAGTTTCAGTTTATGAAGAAATGTAGAAATTTCTTTGCTCAAATGAGTGGTCACATATCAATCTGCCACTAAGGACTAAAAAGAGTTTTTATTTTTTTTCCCATGACCTTATTTTTATAATTATAATTGGACAATCATGAATACTTCAATCAAATATGTTACCATAATTTTAAGCATTCTATGCCAATTTAAAACTTTAGGCATTCGCAACCTCCACACCATAGGAAATATAAGAATACTAGAACAGTACAAGAAACTTGAGTTCACTGTAACTTATTTTTTGAGAAAGAAACCATAAGAACTTACAACTTATGTGATATTTCAGTCATTTGAAGCTTCAAAGATTAATAAAATATATTAATTTTCCTCAGTAAGTTGAGAAAGATGTAAAGATGACAGCTATGTAACTAACCAGCACATTCAGATCTCTAGTTTTGAGATTCTGAACAGAATATTTGTGGGACACCTCCTATTAGATGTGCTAATTATAACAAGAATTCAACATGAGAAAAAGTAAGTTCATTTTCTCTTCTTTGACCCTGAACCTATTCCTTAGCTCAAATCTACCTCATGCCTGCTTTTGCTAACTATGCAATGGCATAAATTTCCACCCAATCATAAAACTCAGATTCAAGAAGTAGTCCAGATCTCTACTTTTATCGATAAGCTTAGCCAACAACTGACTGACTCCCATTAAGTCTCTCTCAAATACCTTTTCACCTAATTATCTGTACAGTTGATTACTTACTTTAAATTGGTCTTCATCTTGAATCTCTGGGACTACAACTACTACTTCTCAAGTAATCCTCCCTCTCAGTGTATCTTACCTTTTTACATCAAATTTTCATACTATTGGGAGAATGATCAAGGCAAAACACAAATTAAACCATAGCCTTTCTTTTTGGGAAACATTTAAGTGCACCATCTATGACATAATTATTTATATTTCTCTAGCCCAATCTTGTTATTCATAGCTCCATTTGCACCTCAAACGTTGACGATTCTAAAACTCCTCTACACTAAGTGCCGCCACTTCATGTGTCCCACTTCCTAGCTCCCGTGCACTTCTATAATCTTTTCCCCTTGAGTGTGGGCTTAACCTAGTCACTTGCTTTTAATGCATAGAATATGGCAACAGAGATGATATGCCACTTATATTAGCATCCTCCTCCTCTTCCCACACCCCACTTCTCTTTTCTCCCTTTCCCTTTCTCTCTCAAAATGTTGTGAGCTACCTTGTCCATGAGGCAATCAACTGTTATCTCAGGCCAAAAGTCAAGAACAACTTGAGACCTGCCAATAACCATGTCAGTGAGCTTGATGCAGATCCTTCCCCAGGCACATTTTGAGGAGGCTGGAGTCCCAGGTGACAACTAAGTGATAGCCTGTGACAGAGCCTGAGCAAGAGGCCTCTTGTCAAGGTTCACCCAGATTTTCAATCCACAGAAACTATGAGTTAATTATTGTTTATTTTAAGCCACTAAGGTGTTGATAACTGGTTATACAGCAAGGAATAAGTACACATGTTGAAAACAGCTGCAATGGAGCAGAAAGGAATAAATAGAAATGATCGGCTAAAAATTCTATGAGGTAGGAATTTTTAAAAGGTTATCATTATGAGTCATGATGATACTAAGATAAGTGGCCATAATATACCATAAGAAAAAATATTCCTATCAACCTCATAACAATTGTGAGGACTATTTTAGATATTGCATTCAGGTCTTAGCAAATACATCAATCAAAAAATATTAATGGCTGTCATAATGCTGCTGCTTATTATTTGAAGGGACTTGAAAGTAATATCTTTTTCTATCTATCTTTATTAGAAATCTACTTGAGATAGGCAAAGAATAATAAGGCATACAGAATATAAAATAGAATTTTTATTATTGTTAACATTATTGCTTTATTTTATGAATGAAGGTGATACAGTTGAAAGGCAGTGACAGATTCTAATGCCGAATCCCATAGAAAACTTACTCACCCAATGATAGGTAGCTTTGGAATTATTTCAGATATTACCATGTATAGTCAGCTTGAAAAAAAAATCTGTCCTGAAGAACAAAATGTGGGCTCCCAGTAATCTGACTTGTAAAATTAGAGAAAAATAGTGGACTGAGCTACACATTCCCAGGTCTACTCTCAAAGTCACTGACAAAATACCACTCATCTTCCCATAAATAAAGGAGGAAAGAATGGAGATATCAAAGATATTCTAATGGTATGTCCTCCATGTGAAAAAAAAAGAAAACATTAAGAGTGAGCAATAGTTTCCCATTATCCCAACAATGATTATATTTATTTTTGTATGCTGTCTAAAACTAGCATAGACTTTATAAAATTATCTGTTCAATAAATATTTTGAGGAAAATATGAATAAGCAACCCAAACGTTGTAAATTAAAATGATTCATAATAATAAATTAAAATAGCAGGTAAATTCTGGGTTCGCCATAGATGGAAATAAAACAAAACAAAACAAAACTAGAAAGTATGCTAATCCCACCCATTCAACAAAAAATACGAGATAACTTTTAAAAAAGCAAAACTCTTCTTGAACTTCTCAGAAAAAAAAAATAAGGACAAGGCAAAATCTGAAATCTAAGGGAAGACAGTCAACTCCAAGGAGTTACCAATCACAAGCATTTGCATACATCCAGAAGATGCCATGTGATATACAAACTGCTACAAATAATGCAGGTTATATTTTCAAAAAATTATTAAAGACAAATGTGGGCCATTATGAGGATACATAAAACCCTGAGAACCTCAGATCCAAGATCCACATTCACTCCCAAGCTATTGTCCATGAACCTAATTGGGTAGTTATGGACTGCATGTTTATGTCACCCCTAAACTTATATGGTGAAGTTCTAACCCTAATGTGATACTGTTAGGGGGCAGGGCCTTTGGGGGTACATTAGGTCCAAAGGGTAGAGCCTTCATGAGTGAGATTAGTGCCCTTAAAAGCAGAGACATGAGAGAGCTCTCTCACTCATTTTCTCACTCTCTTTCACACACTCTCTCACTCTCTCTCTTTGTAAAGGTACAAAGAGAAGAAGACCAGATGCAAATCAGGAAGTAGGCCATTATAGGACACAAGATATGCCAGCATCCTGATCTTGGACTTTTCTACCTCTCCAACTATGAAAAATGTTTGTTATTTAAGCCCCCAGGCTATGATGATTAATTATAGCGGCATGGAATGACTAAGACAGCTATGCACGAGGAAGACTGGAATCAGGATGAAGGGCCAGAACAAGAATCTCTTGTTGTATAAACCTAGAGGAAGGGAGCAGCACATGCTGTGGGAAAGACACACCTCAGAAGAATCCTCTTTACTTTCTTCCCATGAGGCAAAGCCTCAAGATACTGGGAGAAGAATCGCAAACACTGTTGCCTTTGGAACTCAGGCTAAGGTCCACTGTAGCCGAGAGAAGGGATCAGAAACGTACTCCCGCTACTCCTAGGAGGTGAACGAGGAAATCTAGCTTCAGTCCATTCAAGTCACCCTACAAGTGGAGCACAGAGAGGACCATTGAGAAAACCTCACCTTCATGACTCAGGGATACAAGGTCTGCCTGAGTCTGAGGCTAAATCGAGACAATAGGAAATTTACTGTAGGCCCGTCTCCACCCCAAACCTTAGGCTAGCAAGTACTAAATGACAACACAATTTACCACTGAGGAAATTTAGAAGCATGAGTAATCTTCTCGAAGAGTAGTCACAAAGGGAAGACCTAAAACTGAGGGTAGAGCAACATCCCTGAAATTCTTAAGCAATCCAACTCCCACACTAAAAACAAGGTAACATTAGAGGAATTTGAAGCCTGTGGTAAGGTGCAAATAACCATAGCAACAACAGGACCAAACCCAGATCAATTCTGAAATAGACTGACTCAACAACCCACAGTAAAAACCTGGCAGAAAAAAGAAATGTGTCTGCATGCATTGATACGATTTTCCTAAGTGTTTTAAGCTTACAGAAAATATCCAACTTCAACCAAAACTTACAAAATGCACAAAGAAACAAGAAATGGATGTACCATCAGTAGAGAAAGTAATAAACAAAACTAGTCTTAGATAGGTCCCAGTTGTTGGAATTATCAAAGACAAAAACTTTAAAAATAAACACTCCAGTGAAAAAGGTGAACATGTATATAAAGAGATGGGCATTTCAGTACAGAATGGAAACGATAAGAAATAAATGAGATAGTGGGAGGAAAATGTGATTTTTCAGTCATAGAACACTACATGCTAACTGATGCACTCTTCCCTGTAGAACCACTCGAAACACTTAAGGATCTCATCTGAAAATATCTTGATATAATTTGTTTATATTTGGTTGGGGGTCTTTATTCCTTTATATGATGAAACAATAGTATGAATTTCAGGGTTAGTCAAACAAAATGTCAGCTCTCAGAAACATTTCTAAGTATGTGCATATTCTGTGCCCATCTCTCTCTCTCTCTCTCAGTGCATATGGTCCACCTGGGACTGCCTGTCAGATTTCCCACACCCACTACTTGCCTCAGAGTGATGATTTTCTAGGGTGACTGAGAGGTCCTCTCTTCCTTTTGTGAACCAAATCAAGCAAATTAGGGTTTTTACTGAGATCTGATACATATTTTATGGGAAAGAGAGGGTCTTTATTCCTCTAGGATCACTAGTTAGAAGAAGGGTTATGCAATCTTGGATCTTCCAAACTTTCTTTGCCCACATGTGGAATGTAACTGAAAAAGAAATAGCCATAGGAAAGTAACGCCAAATAGAAGGAGAAAATGAAAAAGGTAATTTTACAAAATTTTTTCTGGGGTCTTTATTTCTTGGCTTGCCAGAAAAAGCCTTCATTTGAATACAGACTTGGAATAAGCTTGATAGTTCAAATAAAATTACAAAAACTATGGAAATTATTTTTTAATGTTGGAAAATGTTTAGCAAAACAGAAAACATACAAAAATAGAAGACAAGTACCTTTTACTAAATAAAAATGTACAGATTTTAAAACATACCAGAAAACAAGAAGTTGTATAATGAGTATAAACATTTGCTACAAATATGAAAAGGATTTCATTTCCACAATAAATAATATTCCTGATATCAACAATAATGAAAAATGTTAACTACACTGGAATTTAAAATGGAACATGAAAATGTACAAAAAGTTATAACACATAGCAGGTAGCTAGCTACTCAAGATGTAGGGAGATTTGATAGGATAGATGACTTAGAAGCTTTTTCTATTTGCAAAACCAAGTATACTTATTAAGAGAGACAAGTCAAATAGTTTAGCATATCATCCATTATTAACCTGGTAGTACATGGTATAATTTATTTCCCATAAAGCTAACTATAATAGTCCCTTATATAAGCCAGCCTCAATGATTGCTATTAAATTAGTGTCACCAACTGGTAGATTACACAGTTTAAAACACTTCTGCTGATTGTTCCACGGCATTACTGTTTATATGAAACCTTAATATCTGCTAAACATAAAAGTAAAGCTAAAATGAGATTATATAATTAAGAAATTCATCCTAAAGATTTCCATTTAAAGACAAATTATTATATGCATTATTTCATGATGTATAATAAATATGTCACTTTCATAGAAAATTGCCTAATAGTTTTTAAATTTAAATGGAAAGATAGGGATCCCTGGGTGGCTTGGCGGTTTAGTGCCTGCCTACAGCCTAGGGCACCATCCTGGAGTCCAGGATCGAGTCCTGCATCAGACTTCCTGTGTGGAACCTGTTTTCTCCCTTTGCCTGTTATCTCTGCTCCTCTCTCTCTCTCTCTCTCTCTGTCTCTCATGAATAAATAAAATCTTTTTTAAAATTTTTTAAAAAAATAAATGGGAAGATAAAGTATAAAGTCAAAAATACCAAAGATTACTTTGTTTAGATCAGAACATACACACTAGCTATTACAGAATATAAATCTGAACATGCTGAGTCGTGTGTGTATTATTAGTGTGACAGGACACTCTAGAAAAAAAGTACAAAAAAAGAAAGAAAACTTCAGTGGTGACATAATACATATTGGTGTAGAATAGTGTGTTTAGAGAAATAAAAGAAAGGCCTTATGATAGAAGTAAATGAAAAGAGCTACTTTTGCATAAAAAATGGGATTATCAACAATACTTTAAAAAAGTGTGGCAGTTATATTTTACGTCACAATTTTGCTTAGTATCATGCTTAGAAATATGCACTCTCCTATTAGTGCAGCCACTCATTGAAATGATAACTTGGAAAGTCACTGCTTAGAGCATTAAAAAGTTAGGTCTAGTTCATTGCAAAGAATTTCTTCAACTTTAAGAGAAACAACATTTTCCATAACACTAACTGCATCTTATTAGATTTGGGCTTTATAAACAAATTCCAAAATTATTTGAGTGTATTTTCTATATATGCTATGGCCAAATATTTTAAAAATTTATTTAAATCAAATATTAAATTCTAACATGTGAAAGATATCCCACTGATAGTTTTAAAATACTGCCTCATCTGAATACTGTAAATCATCCTTATTTTATGATACATCTTTATATAAAACATGTTTAAAGAAATGCATTTATTGTAATCAGTTGTTGAAACAGGATATAAATATTATTTCAATTCAAAATTCATGATAATTCTATCAGAGCTAAGTTTAAACGTACCTTTAAATGTACTGACTCTAATGAATAAACTTTGCCAAAAGTACTATGATTATCATGGAACTATGATTCACATTTTTAAGAAAAATTAAATTCCCTTTAATAAACCTATCATGGAAAAGGAAATATAGATATCAATTAGCACAACTGATAACATCACAAAAGGAGACAGTCATACACCATCTAGTATCTGATGAAAGAACATAATATGCTTAAATGCTACTTATAATACTACTTAAATAGTCCTGCCCAAATGTTAGACCTGATTCTGTTGAAACCTATAGATCTAGCTACTCATTTTAAAAACACAGAAACACAGATGTCAGAGAAATGTCCCCAAAATAGTATGAAGGTGTAATCAATAACATACAGACTGCATATGATCCTATGGGAAAAAGATTTTGTCAACAAATAAATTACAAAACAAAACCAGAGACAAAACTTGAAGATAAATGAGTGTAGTGTGAACATGTGCATGTATATATAAATTACAATAATTTTGGTTCAAACAAAATGAAAGTAATGGAATTTTTAAGACAATGGGAACATAAGAACAATGATTTTTAAAGGATACGGTTTTAAAATTTGCATATGATTATGACATTATTTTTTTAAAGAAATTCTTTTTTAAAGATACATATTTAAGCTTTTACATATGTAAAAGTATGGTTTATAGAAGCAGTTAAGATATAAATAATATAATGTTAGACTTCAGTTGATAATTATTGAAGCTATGTGATGCTCACATAAGGAATCATATTAGTCTTCTTTCATCTAATTTTTTCATAATAAAATTTAGGGACACCTTAGTGGCTCAGTGGGTTAAGCATCTGCCTTCAGCTCAGGTCATGATCCCGGAGTCCTGGGATCAAGCCCCATATTGGGTTCCCTGCTCAACAGGAAGCCTGCCTCTCTCTCTGCCTCTGTCTGCCACTTCTCCTGATTATGTGTGCTCTGTCAAATAAATAATTAAAATCTTTAAAAAAAATTAAAAATTATTTTATAGTGCCTATTTAAAGACAAAGTATTATAGAGAAGCCATAATAGAGAAATTTATTAATGATTTTATCTTCTTACTAAGCAGTTTGATTGACTTTTATTATTCAAAATAGATTAACTTATTTTTTCAAAATAGATTAATTTATGCTGTTACTTTTCACGTTTGTAAAACCCAAAAACTTTTTATTCTCTTTCAAATGTATAATTAAGGATTTCACTCATTATATTTACTGAAATTGCTTCCAATGATTGCATTTTATTATAATTACTTTTACTAGTAGAGTAATTTTTCTGATTAAAGCATTTGTAGATGTTACTATGATGAATACAGAAGATAAATGGATATCCAAGAATAATTTATATCTTTGGCCTTCTTATCTCAAATAACTATTTCCAAAATTATGCTCTTTCTCTTCCCACAAAAATGGAATGTTATATAATCAAAGTGAGATCAGTATGAATTCACCAGTTCTGATGCTGTTAATAATGAGAAGATAATACCTAAATTAAACATCTGTATGAGATTTATGGAAAAGGAGTTCCAGGCAGATGAGAGAGAAAGAAAAGAAAGAAAAGAAAGAAAGAAAGAAAGAAAGAAAGAAAGAAAGAAAGAAAGAAAGAAAGGAAAGAAAGAAAGAAAAGAAAAAAATCTCTGAGTTCAGAAAAGGATTAAACTGAAGAAATCAACAAATTCAGTTGTCCAGAAATGAGATAAGTCAAAGGAAGAATGGATTCAAGTAAGTTTTGTTAGCAAAAGTCATATTATGATTCATGATTAGGAATAAGCAAATGTGAGGAAGATTGATGAGAAATGGGGAGGCATGTTCTGGTTGTTGGTGAGGAATTTAAGTTCAGAAAGTAAAGTTTAGGGAGTGTTCGGGAGAGAAAATGCAAGTCTCAAAAAGTAAAGAAGTAGGCAAACTGAAGTAAACCAATGTCAAAATCCTTGAAATAGTCTAGGAAAAGACCCTACTGAGATAGGAAATAAAAACTGGTCAAATACATGATATATTAGGAATTAGAGTAGATATGGTTTGAGGTTGGAGGAAAGAGAAGAATGAACTGTAAGATTTTTCCACACCTCCTCCACCCAAGCAGCTGCATATACAGTTTCGGGATTTACCAAGACAGAAAAGCTAATAGGAGAGCAGATACGCAGAGACAGAGTATGTAATCTACAATTGTGTTCTTTTCTTCTTTCCTTCCTTCCTTCCTTCCTTCCTTCCTTCCTTCCTTCCTTCCTTCCTTCCTTCCTTCCTCTCTTCCTTCCTTCTTGCCTTCCTTCCTCTCTCTTTCTTTCCTCCTCCCCTCCCTTAAATTCTTTCCTTAGCTTTCCTTTTCTTCCCTTTCTTTTTAATGAAATTTAAAATCTGTATTTTGTATCCAACCCAAAATGTTAAGAAGACAGTTGCATATATAAATCTGAAAAGTTCAGGGGCTCCTAGGTGGCTCAGATGGTTAAGTGTGTCTGCCTTCAGCTTGGGGTCATGATCTCTGGATCCTGGCATGAAGCCCCACCTCGGGCTCCCAGCTCATTGGGGAGCCTGCTTCTCCCTCTGCCTGTCCCTCTGCCTCTCCCCTTGCTCATGGTCTCTCTCTCTCTCTCTCTCTCTCTATCTCTCTGCCTCAATTGAATAAATAAAATATTTAGTAAATAAAATAAAATAAAATAAATCTGAAAAGTTCATGAGAGGAAATGTTCAGGAGTTATACATTTCATATCATTACATATCTGACTTTTTAAATCTGTAAAATGAAATGAGATTCCCTGCACAAAAACGGATTCTTGGAATGTTTTGCAATTTGTAAGTTTGGAAGACAAAACAAAAGCTTTTTAAAGTGAGTGTGCATTTTCATGTCAGGACTTTAAGTATCAGAGGTTATTTTTGTACTTCAAATTCATCTAATAATGCATCATGCTTCACAAGAATGAGTGAATCAATAAACAAGTAAGATGGAAATCCTGAGGAGAACCATTCAGAATAAAGTATTTTTTTTTAAGATTCTATTTATTTACTCATGAGAGACAGAAAGAGAGAGAGGCAGAGATACGGGCAGAGGGAGAAGCAGGCTCCATTCAGGAAGCCCAATGTGGGGACTTGATCCTGGAATTCCAGTATCACACCCTGAGCTGAAGGCAGACGCTCAACCACGGTGACACCCAGGCATTCCTAGAATAAATCATTTTAAAAAGATGAGAGAACCTTCTGGCCACAATATCTTAGCCATCCTCCTAAAATGCCTCAAAAACTGAACACAATATATAAGTTAATGGCTTTCAAAAAAAGTAGATAATTTCTGTCAGTGTAGGACAGTGATTTCTGAGAGATACAAATAAGACCTCTATCAACATCTCAGCTGACTGCCTGGAGACAGTGCCCAGGGCACATCCAAAGGGAGTTGCCAGATTGAAGGTAGAAGAATAGGAAAAATAGGAGCAAAAATTTCCCCAGGTTTTATGAAAATCATTTACCCACAGATCCAAGAAGCTCAACAAACTCTAAATACAAGAAATACAAAGAAAGTTACATGAAGGCACGTGATCATGAAGTTTTTCAAAGCCAGAGACACAGAGAAGGACATAAAAGTAATCAGAGAAAGAAGACACATTATGGATAGAAGAACAATTACAGGATTAAAACAAGGTAATACAAAATAAAATAGAACAACAATTGAATGGACTGAAGAAGAAAATTGTCAACCTAGATTTCATATCCAGTAAAAAGGCAAAACAGAGGCAAAACAAAGGCAAAGACTCAAATATACAGAAACTATAAGGCTTCATTACCCACAGATCTGCCCTGAAATATGTTAATAGAAGTTATTAGAATAAAATATTAACACATAACAACCCAGTATGAAGAATACTAAAAATCTGTGAATAAATATAATTTCCTATTTAAATTACCTTCAAGAATAATTGTTTATAAGCAAATAATAAGAATGTTTTATGGCACTTATGACATATGTAGAAAGAAATGTATAAAAATTACATGTAGCATGGGAAAGTATATATGGAAATATTCATTTTATAGTTTACATAAGTTTTAAGTGACACAATATTATTTGAAAGCATACTATGACAAGTAGAAATGTATACTAGGAATTTAAAGTAATCTATCTCACGCACAAAGAATTACGGTTAATAAATGGACAAAGCAAATAACAGGCAGTCATGAAAAACTCAGTTAATTCAAAGAAAGTTAAAAAAGAAAGACTAGGACAAAGGTATAAAGAAACCACATACACACATACACAGCCCAAAATGATAGATACAAATCTAACCATATCGTAGCCAAATCAAACTCAAATAGGCTAATCATCCCATTTAAATGCAGCTATTGTAAATAAAATGTTATAAATTTAAGAGAAAAAAATATTATTAGGGATAAAATGATCACTATTTACTAGTGATATCAGCAATTCACCAGAAATAAGCAATCCTAAATGTTTATGAACTTAATAACAAAGCTTCAGAATACATTAAAAAAAAACAGAACTGAAAAGAGAACCAGGCAAATCATAGTAAATTTTTTTTACAAATAACCCACATAAAAAGTAGACAGAAAATCAGTAAGGAATAAGAAAGCTTGAACATTATACTTAGTGGTTAAACACTCAGGGACTTTCCTTTAAACAAGACAGGAATGTCTGCTCTCAGCATCCTATTTAGTACAGAAAATCTAGACACAGCAATAAGGCAAAAAAATGAAATAAAAAGATCTACAGTTGGGAAAATAAAAAAAAATTAACATGGTGATATAATTGTCTACTCAAAAAACTCCCAAGGACTAGAGTTGTATATTTTGAACCATCCTGTCATCCCAAAGAGAAAACACACTTGGTCACAGTGTTTGATACTTCTAATGCACTGTTGAATCCAATTTGCTAGCATTTTGTTGACTATTCTGTACCCATGTCCATCAGGCATATTAGCCTATAGGTTTCTTTTCCTGCAGTGTTCTCGTCTTGTTTGGGTATCAGGGTAATGCCAACATCATAAAATGAGTTTGCATGTGGGTGTTCAATTTTCCCAACTCCATTTGTTGAAGAGACTGTCTTTTCCTTTGGATTTTCATTCCTGCTTGTCAAAGATTAGTTGACCACAAAGTTGAGGGTCCATTTCTGGGCTCCCTATCCTGTTCCATTGATCTGTGTCTGTTTTTGTGCCAGTACCATACTGTCTTGGTGATTATAGCTTTGTAATAGAACTTGAAGTGAAGCATTGTGATGCCACAAGCTTTGGTTTTCTTTTCAATATTCATTGGCTATTCAGAGTCTTCTCTGGTTCTATACAAATTTTAGGATTATTGATGGTATTTAGATAGGGACTGCATTGAATGTATAGATTGCTCTGGGGAGCATAAACATTTAACAATATTTGTTCTTCCAATCCATGAGCATGGAATGTCTTTCCATTCTTTTTGTGTTCCTCAATTTCTTTCATGGGTGTTCTATAGTTTTCCAAGTACAGATCCTTTGTTGTGCCTTTATTTTTTAAAATAAGTTTTCCGTCCTTTTTTTTTCTGTCTTGTCTCTTTCTGGGACTCCCTACTGTGTATATACTGATTTGTTTGATGGTTTCTCATAAGTCCTTAGTCTCTCTTCACTCTTTCATTCTTTTTTGTATTTGCTTCTCTAACTTGATCATTTTAAATGATCTTTCTTCAACTTTGCTGATTGTTATTTCCTTCTAAGATTGATCGAGTCTGCTGTTGAAGCTGTTTATTAAATTTGTCAGTTCAGTATTCTTTAGGTACAGAATTTTTGTTTGGCTCTTTTTTCCCCCTTTTTTATATTTCTATTTTGTTCATGCATCATTTTCTGGATTTCATTTACTGTTGCTATGTTTCCTTTTAATGCACTAGGCTCATTTATAGTGATTTGTTTTGTTTGTTTTGTTTTTTGGTCAGGCAATTTATAGATCTCATTTTTTAAGGTCTCTTGTTGGAGATTTCTATTTTTTTTCTTTGACGTGTCATGGCTTCCTGATCCTTTGTGTTCCTTACATCTTTGTGTTGCTGTCTGTGCATATGAAAAAATAGCCACCTCTCCAAGTCCTTATCTACCATCTTTGACAAGGAAAATCTTCACCTGTCAATCCAGGGAGAGATTTTAGGAGTCTCTCAAGCCTTTTCTGTATATATGTGTCTTCTCTGGACTTCTCTATATAAATTACTGAACAAAGGATTGACTGGTTTCTTTTCCTTTTAAATTTTTTTTTAATTTTTATTTATTTATGATAGTCACAGAGAGAGAGAGAGAGAGCCAGAGACACAGGCAGAGGGAGAAGCAGGCTCCATGCACCGGGAGCCCGATGTGGGATTCGATCCCGGGTCTCCAGGATCGTGCCCCGGGCCAAAGGCAGGCGCCAAACCGCTGCGCCACCCAGGGATCCCTCTTTTCCTTTTAGGAGCCCATAATCTCTTGTTCCATCTGGTGTCTGACTGCTGTACAATAGGCCAGTATGTTGGATGCATGCTTTATTTCTATCCCTCCTTCCTTGTCCAGGTGTCTAACTCTGTACCTTCTCTCTCTGTTGCTGAGCCAGTCTGGGTACAGTAAGCCACCTGCGCCTTTTCTTTGTTCTGAGTTGCTCTCATTAAATTATGCCAGTTCCTTCAGCATTCCACGTAAAAAGAAACAAACTACTTCCTCCAACAGCTCATTGATAGATCAGGGCCATAGCAGGCATACTCAACACTTTATCTCTTTCTTGGGGGAGAAGCCTCAGATTCTGTTTTCTCTCAATCTCACAGAGCCATCTCACCTTCCGCAAGCAAGCAGCTTACCATGTTATTTTTTTCTCACCTGCCTCTAGGTATCTTATTTTTGGCTATTCCATCAACACTCCATGTGAAGCAAGACAGAAACTGGCCCCTCAGGTAGCACAACTAAAAGGCCAGTGTCTTCTATGTTTCACTCTTCTTTATTCAGGGAGAAGTTTCAAGTTAAAGCCAGTTCCCCTTTAATCCCTAAAGCCTCAACTCTTTGACCACATGGTCTTTCTGTCTTGACCAAACCCCATCTTGAGCCATTTCCTTAGCATTGGCTACCTAGGGTCCCACCATAAGTCACCTTCCTAGCATACATTATCTGGTGCAATCTGATTGGCTCATGATGAATAATAGACACTCCTATCACTTAGCAAATTCCAAGAGCTTAAAGGTTATGTCCCAAGAACTGAGGATAAAATCCAGCCACATATTTTATTTATAGATCTTCTACTCAGGTATGAAAAGGTTGAAATTAAGGGTGTTCCCTAAATGTGGACCCTGATCAAGGAATGAAGCACTTTCAATCTCCCTTAGGTTGTTTGAGAAATTCATTCATATGTAGTTTTGTGACTGATATCCTCTTTTTTTTGTTGTTGTTGTTGTTAGCTCTTGGCTGGAGAGCATTCTCAATGTCTAGTGGCCACTTCTGGGTCTTTGTGACATGGCCCACTCAGCAATATGCCCATTTGCTCCTCAGGCCAAGAGATCAGTCCTCTGCTTTGAGTATCTTTTAACATGGGCTCATTTAATTATGTCTGATCCACATAGGGATAACCTCTCTACTGATTATATTAAAGTCAACTGATTAGGGACATTAATTAGGTCTTCAAAATTCCTTTGACCATATCACAGGATATTTCTCATCATATTCACAGCTGTTACTGGTACTCAAGTGGAAGAGGTTTATAGGGTGGGGAATTTGGGGTCTCAATTTTTGCTTGCCACATCTCTGGGAAAAAATTTGTCAGTTTCTCATAAAATTAAAACAGAGCAATTGCACTCTACTGGGCTTTATCCTAGAGAAATTAAAACTCATATTCACACAGAAACCTTCACATGAATATATGTATCATCTTATGTTCATAATACTGGATACAAAAATGCAAAACTCAAATGTTAATTTTTAATTAACTTACCAAAGAGGAATCATATTTAGAGAAGAGATCTAGCAAAGGAATGAGGATTTCTAAAGGAATAAACTTCATGGGAAAGGACTCATACATGCAACAGGAAAACAGAGCAGTGCCATGGTGATTAACAGGAATTTAAAAAGACTAGTGTGGTTTAACCTCATAAAACAGTGGAAAAATGATGAAAGATTCCTTTCAATACTATAAAACCCATAATTGGCATATAATCAAATAAATTACATAGGGCAATTTACTAATTAAAATATAAACACTTTTAATACATCATTTTACTTGTTTAATATAATTGTCTATATATAGTATCCTTGTGAAATATCAATTTACTGTACAATAAAATGTAGCTGGATAAGCTATAGGTTTCATTTTCAACACCTATTGATGACGAGAACCTTGGCATTTTCAACAATATCTCCAAGTACCTAACAGTAATGAATCAGGTGTATGAAAGTATCATGCATGATAATAAAATAAATGTCCCTAATGACCTTTATAATATGTGAAGAAAATAAGGAAGGAGAAGGAGGCAGAAGAAAAGTAAAGGTAAAGGAGAAAAAATATTAAAACTCAAAGTTGAGATAATAGAGATTGGCTAAAGGAAAGCATTTGTTGGGGTTTTTTGGGTTCAATGTTGTTAAGAACATTATAAATGAATGAACTTTTTTCATCACTTATGTGTGCACGTATGTATATACACATACTTGTGTTTTAATATTTCCTAAATTAGAACATGTTCTGTAATCATAGTTGGTTAAAGGAATTTTATAATGAAAATTCTATTTCCTTTACATATGCTAGCTTGGACTGCAATTCTTTTGTTGAAAATAATACAAAGAATATGGCAATATCAAATGTTATAAAAGAGATGTCAGTAGCCTAAAAGAACTTTTAAAGAAAATAAAAAGTACATTTTCAGAAATCCTACATTACTGAAGCTCTTCAAATCACAGAGGAAAATACTGTACAGAAAAACACAGATGTGGATACACCAATTAATCAATAACTGGATTTAAAATTCCAGAATATGAATAAAGAAAAGATTTAGGCATATCTTAATGAATTCTTTTCACTTGTTTTTTAAATTGAGCATGAGGGATATATGATTAAAAGATATATTTAAAATTTAAAAAGCTCTTTCAAAAATATAAAATATACGTTGTGGAAATTTTGTATAATAATTTACTTAGCAATGTTTCTGAATTATTTTTTGTAGCAAGGAAATAGAAGTGCAATTATACTCTATGGCATTTCTGGTTGTATGAAAATTGTCAATAATTCCTTCATCTTGCCATCACATATTTGCTATCGCAGCTCACAAGTTCCACTGCACTATTTGTTGAGAAGAACTCTTCTGAGTTCTTCACTATTCCCATAAAAACACCTTTGCCAGAGAATCTGTAGTAATTCTCCAATTACCTAAGTTATCTAGAGAGTTCAACAAAACTACACCAAATAGTACCATGACTGATTGGCTGAATTTAAATTATGGAAATACTTTCATAACTACTAGATTCATCTATCTGAATATGGAAAGGATTTTTAAAGATTTATTTATTTATTCATGAGAGACAGACCGAGAGAGAGAGGTTGAGACACAGGCAGAGGAGATGCAGGCTCCTCACAGGGAGCCCAATGCGGGACTCGATCCCAGAACCTAGGATCATGCCCTGAGCCACAGACAGGCACCCAACCACTGAGCCACCCAGGCATTCCAGGATTTTTTTTTAACAAATCAGATTTAGTACATGCTTTTTAGTGAATGAAATTCCTTAGTGAATATAACTGAAGCGAAAGTTTTGTGTCATTAGAAGGAATTATTAAAAAACATAAATTAAAAAGCAATCCCAATGTTAAAGTAAACATTTTGTTGAACATAAAATATTTCTTAATACAATGGTAAATTAAATATCTTTCGTTTTCTTTATTGTAAGTGTGCTGAGTGAAGATAGTGTAACTACATCTAGATGGCTCTTCCAGTTTATCAAGCTTCGAGATTACCATACTCTAAAATGCTTCCCAAGTGCCATTATTTTAACTAAAATTATTTGATATGTACCTGTACCTTGGACAGTACGCTTTATATCAGTTAAATCTTTACATTAATATCTTTGTATTTTCCTTAATGAGTCCCTTTCAATGTTGAAGAAAAGTGATAAAGGAAAATAAAATGAATTGGAGATAAAAGAAAATGCTTGAGAATGCATGTTCACTCATCAGATTTTATCATTAGCATTACTTTCATTGAATTAAAGGAAAACTAATTTAGTACTGAAATACGCAAATAGCTTGTTTGTGATGTTATAGTTCTACGTCTTACAGTGCTAATTGGCTGCCTGTTGAGCCAAAGAAATCACTGCAGGAAGATCTAATATGTCCGTTACTATTCAACTAACAGTGCTAAAAAAGCTAGCATATATTTATAACCCTTACTGCTTCGCACTAAATGTAATATAATAGGTACATAATAAAGATTAATGAGAAAAAAAATAGTGAAATGGAGGTCAATATAATAGTCCAATTTTCACAGGGTCTTGGTACTCTCTGGTCACCAACCT